>NW_027365021.1:0-148856 GCF_046119375.1 Phyllobates terribilis | reverse complement strand
ATGATTGAAGCTACTGACTGAATGAAAGGAGCTGGCATCTCACTCTCTTTGAATCTTCTTTATCATGCTAAGAGGTGCAGGAAAAAGCAAAAAATTTCAGAATTGCACCTTGCAATGCGGAGAAATTACTGTTTGTGCATTTACAATATTCATTGATTTTTGCCATTGAAAAACATCATGTTATTCATATACCAGAAATGTTTGAAGCTACTGACTGAATGAAAGGAGCTGGCATCTCACTCTCTTTGAATCTTCTTTATCATGCTAAGAGGAGCAGGAAAAAGCAAAAAATTTCAGAATTGCACCTTGCAATGCGGAGAAATTACTGTTTGTGCATTTACAATATTCATTGATTTTTGCCATTGAAAAACGTCCAGAAATGATTGAAGCTACTGACTGAATGAAAGGAGCTGGCATCTCACTCTCTTTGAATCTTCTTTAACATGCTAAGAGGAGCAGGAAAAAGCAAAAAATTTCAGAATTGCACCTTGCAATGCGGAGAAATTACTGTTTGTGCATTTACAATATTCATTGATTTTTGCCATTGAAAAACATCATGTTATTCATATACCAGAAATGATTGAAGCTACTGACTGAATGAAAGGAGCTGGCATCTCGCTCTCTTTGAATCTTCTTTATCATGCTAAGAGGAGCAGGAAAAAGCAAAAAATTTCAGAATTGCACCTTGCAATGCGGAGAAATTACTGTTTGTGCATTTACAATATTCATTGATTTTTGCCATTGAAAAACGTCCAGAAATGATTGAAGCTACTGACTGAATGAAAGGAGCTGGCATCTCACTCTCTTTGAATCTTCTTTATCATGCTAAGAGGAGCAGGAAAAAGCAAAAAATTTCAGAATTGCACCTTGCAATGTGGAGAAATTACTGTTTGTGCATTTACAATATTCATTGATTTTTGCCATTGAAAAACATCATGTTATTCATATACCAGAAATGATTGAAGCTACTGACTGAATGAAAGGAGCTGGCATCTCACTCTCTTTGAATCTTCTTTATCATGCTAAGAGGAGCAGGAAAAAGCAAAAAATTTCAGAATTGCACCTTGCAATGCGGAGAAATTACTGTTTGTGCATTTACAATATTCATTGATTTTTGCCATTGAAAAACGTCCAGAAATGATTGAAGCTACTGACTGAATGAAAGGAGCTGGCATCTCACTCTCTTTGAATCTTCTTTATCATGCTAAGAGGAGCAGGAAAAAGCAAAAAATTTCAGAATTGCACCTTGCAATGCGGAGAAATTACTGTTTGTGCTTTTACAATATTCATTGATTTTTGCCATTGAAAAACATCATGTTATTCATATACCAGAAATGTTTGAAGCTACTGACTGAATGAAAGGAGCTGGCATCTCACTCTCTTTGAATCTTCTTTATCATGCTAAGAGGAGCAGGAAAAAGCAAAAAATTTCAGAATTGCACCTTGCAATGCGGAGAAATTACTGTTTGTGCATTTACAATATTCATTGATTTTTGCCATTGAAAAACGTCCAGAAATGATTGAAGCTACTGACTGAATGAAAGGAGCTGGCATCTCACTCTCTTTGAATCTTCTTTATCATGCTAAGAGGAGCAGGAAAAAGCAAAAAATTTCAGAATTGCACCTTGCAATGCGGAGAAATTACTGTTTGTGCATTTACAATATTCATTGATTTTTGCCATTGAAAAACGTCCAGAAATGATTGAAGCTACTGACTGAATGAAAGGAGCTGGCATCTCACTCTCTTTGAATCTTCTTTATCATGCTAAGAGGAGCAGGAAAAAGCAAAAAATTTCAGAATTGCAACTTGCAATGCGGAGAAATTACTGTTTGTGCATTTACAATATTCATTGATTTTTGCCATTGAAAAACATCATGTTATTCATATACCAGAAATGTTTGAAGCTACTGACTGAATGAAAGGAGCTGGCATCTCACTCTCTTTGAATCTTCTTTATCATGCTAAGAGGAGCAGGAAAAAGCAAAAAATTTCAGAATTGCACCTTGCAATGCGGAGAAATTACTGTTTGTGCATTTACAATATTCATTGATTTTTGCCATTGAAAAACGTCCAGAAATGATTGAAGCTACTGACTGAATGAAAGGAGCTGGCATCTCACTCTCTTTGAATCTTCTTTATCATGCTAAGAGGAGCAGGAAAAAGCAAAAAATTTCAGAATTGCACCTTGCAATGCGGAGAAATTACTGTTTGTGCATTTACAATATTCATTGATTTTTGCCATTGAAAAACATCATGTTATTCATATACCAGAAATGTTTGAAGCTACTGACTGAATGAAAGGAGCTGGCATCTCACTCTCTTTGAATCTTCTTTATCATGCTAAGAGGAGCAGGAAAAAGCAAAAAATTTCAGAATTGCACCTTGCAATGCGGAGAAATTACTGTTTGTGCATTTACAATATTCATTGATTTTTGCCATTGAAAAACGTCCAGAAATGATTGAAGCTACTGACTGAATGAAAGGAGCTGGCATCTCACTCTCTTTGAATCTTCTTTATCATGCTAAGAGGAGCAGGAAAAAGCAAAAAATTTCAGAATTGCACCTTGCAATGCGGAGAAATTACTGTTTGTGCATTTACAATATTCATTGATTTTTGACATTGAAAAACATCATGTTATTCATATACCAGAAATGATTGAAGCTACTGACTGAATGAAAGGAGCTGGCATCTCGCTCTCTTTGAATCTTCTTTATCATGCTAAGATTAGCAGGAAAAAGCAAAAAATTTCAGAATTGCACCTTGCAATGCGGAGAAATTACTGTTTGTGCATTTACAATATTCATTGATTTTTGCCATTGAAAAACGTCCAGAAATGATTGAAGCTACTGACTGAATGAAAGGAGCTGGCATCTCACTCTCTTTGAATCTTCTTTATCATGCTAAGAGGAGCAGGAAAAAGCAAAAAATTTCAGAATTGCACCTTGCAATGTGGAGAAATTACTGTTTGTGCATTTACAATATTCATTGATTTTTGCCATTGAAAAACATCATGTTATTCATATACCAGAAATGATTGAAGCTACTGACTGAATGAAAGGAGCTGGCATCTCACTCTCTTTGAATCTTCTTTATCATGCTAAGAGGAGCAGGAAAAAGCAAAAAATTTCAGAATTGCACCTTGCAATGCGGAGAAATTACTGTTTGTGCATTTACAATATTCATTGATTTTTGCCATTGAAAAACGTCCAGAAATGATTGAAGCTACTGACTGAATGAAAGGAGCTGGCATCTCACTCTCTTTGAATCTTCTTTATCATGCTAAGAGGAGCAGGAAAAAGCAAAAAATTTCAGAATTGCACCTTGCAATGCGGAGAAATTACTGTTTGTGCTTTTACAATATTCATTGATTTTTGCCATTGAAAAACATCATGTTATTCATATACCAGAAATGTTTGAAGCTACTGACTGAATGAAAGGAGCTGGCATCTCACTCTCTTTGAATCTTCTTTATCATGCTAAGAGGAGCAGGAAAAAGCAAAAAATTTCAGAATTGCACCTTGCAATGCGGAGAAATTACTGTTTGTGCATTTACAATATGCATTGATTTTTGCCATTGAAAAACGTCCAGAAATGATTGAAGCTACTGACTGAATGAAAGGAGCTGGCATCTCACTCTCTTTGAATCTTCTTTATCATGCTAAGAGGAGCAGGAAAAAGCAAAAAATTTCAGAATTGCACCTTGCAATGCGGAGAAATTACTGTTTGTGCATTTACAATATTCATTGATTTTTGCCATTGAAAAACGTCCAGAAATGATTGAAGCTACTGACTGAATGAAAGGAGCTGGCATCTCACTCTCTTTGAATCTTCTTTATCATGCTAAGAGGAGCAGGAAAAAGCAAAAAATTTCAGAATTGCAACTTGCAATGCGGAGAAATTACTGTTTGTGCATTTACAATATTCATTGATTTTTGCCATTGAAAAACATCATGTTATTCATATACCAGAAATGTTTGAAGCTACTGACTGAATGAAAGGAGCTGGCATCTCACTCTCTTTGAATCTTCTTTATCATGCTAAGAGGAGCAGGAAAAAGCAAAAAATTTCAGAATTGCACCTTGCAATGCGGAGAAATTACTGTTTGTGCATTTACAATATTCATTGATTTTTGCCATTGAAAAACGTCCAGAAATGATTGAAGCTACTGACTGAATGAAAGGAGCTGGCATCTCACTCTCTTTGAATCTTCTTTATCATGCTAAGAGGAGCAGGAAAAAGCAAAAAATTTCAGAATTGCACCTTGCAATGCGGAGAAATTACTGTTTGTGCATTTACAATATTCATTGATTTTTGCCATTGAAAAACATCATGTTATTCATATACCAGAAATGTTTGAAGCTACTGACTGAATGAAAGGAGCTGGCATCTCACTCTCTTTGAATCTTCTTTATCATGCTAAGAGGAGCAGGAAAAAGCAAAAAATTTCAGAATTGCACCTTGCAATGCGGAGAAATTACTGTTTGTGCATTTACAATATTCATTGATTTTTGCCATTGAAAAACGTCCAGAAATGATTGAAGCTACTGACTGAATGAAAGGAGCTGGCATCTCACTCTCTTTGAATCTTCTTTATCATGCTAAGAGGAGCAGGAAAAAGCAAAAAATTTCAGAATTGCACCTTGCAATGCGGAGAAATTACTGTTTGTGCATTTACAATATTCATTGATTTTTGACATTGAAAAACATCATGTTATTCATATACCAGAAATGATTGAAGCTACTGACTGAATGAAAGGAGCTGGCATCTCGCTCTCTTTGAATCTTCTTTATCATGCTAAGATTAGCAGGAAAAAGCAAAAAATTTCAGAATTGCACCTTGCAATGCGGAGAAATTACTGTTTGTGCATTTACAATATTCATTGATTTTTGCCATTGAAAAACGTCCAGAAATGATTGAAGCTACTGACTGAATGAAAGGAGCTGGCATCTCACTCTCTTTGAATCTTCTTTATCATGCTAAGAGGAGCAGGAAAAAGCAAAAAATTTCAGAATTGCACCTTGCAATGTGGAGAAATTACTGTTTGTGCATTTACAATATTCATTGATTTTTGCCATTGAAAAACATCATGTTATTCATATACCAGAAATGATTGAAGCTACTGACTGAATGAAAGGAGCTGGCATCTCACTCTCTTTGAATCTTCTTTATCATGCTAAGAGGAGCAGGAAAAAGCAAAAAATTTCAGAATTGCACCTTGCAATGCGGAGAAATTACTGTTTGTGCATTTACAATATTCATTGATTTTTGCCATTGAAAAACGTCCAGAAATGATTGAAGCTACTGACTGAATGAAAGGAGCTGGCATCTCACTCTCTTTGAATCTTCTTTATCATGCTAAGAGGAGCAGGAAAAAGCAAAAAATTTCAGAATTGCACCTTGCAATGCGGAGAAATTACTGTTTGTGCTTTTACAATATTCATTGATTTTTGCCATTGAAAAACATCATGTTATTCATATACCAGAAATGTTTGAAGCTACTGACTGAATGAAAGGAGCTGGCATCTCACTCTCTTTGAATCTTCTTTATCATGCTAAGAGGAGCAGGAAAAAGCAAAAAATTTCAGAATTGCACCTTGCAATGCGGAGAAATTACTGTTTGTGCATTTACAATATTCATTGATTTTTGCCATTGAAAAACGTCCAGAAATGATTGAAGCTACTGACTGAATGAAAGGAGCTGGCATCTCACTCTCTTTGAATCTTCTTTATCATGCTAAGAGGAGCAGGAAAAAGCAAAAAATTTCAGAATTGCACCTTGCAATGCGGAGAAATTACTGTTTGTGCATTTACAATATTCATTGATTTTTGCCATTGAAAAACGTCCAGAAATGATTGAAGCTACTGACTGAATGAAAGGAGCTGGCATCTCACTCTCTTTGAATCTTCTTTATCATGCTAAGAGGAGCAGGAAAAAGCAAAAAATTTCAGAATTGCACCTTGCAATGCGGAGAAATTACTGTTTGTGCATTTACAATATTCATTGATTTTTGCCATTGAAAAACATCATGTTATTCATATACCAGAAATGATTGAAGCTACTGACTGAATGAAAGGAGCTGGCATCTCACTCTCTTTGAATCTTCTTTCTCATGCTAAGAGGAGCAGGAAAAAGCAAAAAATTTCAGAATTGCACCTTGCAATGCGGAGAAATTACTGTTTGTGCATTTACAATATTCATTGATTTTTGCCATTGAAAAACATCATGTTATTCATATACCAGAAATGTTTGAAGCTACTGACTGAATGAAAGGAGCTGGCATCGCACTCTCTTTGAATCTTCTTTATCATGCTAAGAGGAGCAGGAAAAAGCAAAAAATTTCAGAATTGCACCTTGCAATGCGGAGAAATTACTGTTTGTGCATTTACAATATTCATTGATTTTTGCCATTGAAAAACGTCCAGAAATGATTGAAGCTACTGACTGAATGAAAGGAGCTGGCATCTCACTCTCTTTGAATCTTCTTTATCATGCTAAGAGGAGCAGGAAAATGCAAGAAATTTCAGAATTGCACCTTGCAATGCGGAGAAATTACTGTTTGTGCATTTACAATATTCATTGATTTTTGCCATTGAAAAACATCCAGAAATGATTGAAGCTACTGACTGAATGAAAGGAGCTGGCATCTCACTCTCTTTGAATCTTCTTTATCATGCTAAGAGGAGCAGGAAAAAGCCAAAAATTTCAGAATTGCACCTTGCAATGCGGAGAAATTACTGTTTGTGCATTTACAATATTCATTGATTTTTGCCATTGAAAAACATCATGTTATTCATATACCAGAAATGATTGAAGCTACTGACTGAATGAAAGGAGCTGGCATCTCACTCTCTTTGAATCTTCTTTATCATGCAAAGAGGAGCAGGAAAAAGCAAAAAATTTCAGAATTGCACCTTGCAATGCGGAGAAATTACTGTTTGTGCATTTACAATATTCATTGATTTTTGCCATTGAAAAACGTCCAGAAATGATTGAAGCTACTGACTGAATGAAAGGAGCTGGCATCTCACTCTCTTTGAATCTTCTTTATCATGCTAAGAGGAGCAGGAAAAAGCAAAAAATTTCAGAATTGCACCTTGCAATGCGGAGAAATTACTGTTTGTGCATTTACAATATTCACTGATTTTTGCCATTGAAAAACGTCCAGAAATGATTGAAGCAACTGACTGAAAGAAAGGAGCTGGCATCTCACTCTCTTTGAATCTTCTTTATCATGCTAAGAGGAGCAGGAAAAAGCAAAAAATTTCAGAATTGCACCTTGCAATGCGGAGAAATTACTGTTTGTGCATTTACAATATTCATTGATTTTTGCCATTGAAAAACGTCCAGAAATAATTGAAGCTACTGACTGAATGAAAGGAGCTGGCATCTCACTCTCTTTGAATCTTCTTTATCATGCTAAGAGGAGCAGGAAAAAGCAAAAAATTTCAGAATTGCAACTTGCAATGCGGAGAAATTACTGTTTGTGCATTTACAATATTCATTGATTTTTGCCATTGAAAAACATCATGTTATTCATATACCAGAAATGATTGAAGCTACTGACTGAATGAAAGGAGCTGGAATCTCAGTCTCTTTGAATCTTCTTTATCATGCTAAGAGGAGCAGGAAAAAGCAAAAAATTTCAGAATGGCACCTTGCAATGCGGAGAAATTACTGTTTGTGCATTTACAATATTCATTGATTTTTGCCATTGAAAAACGTCCAGAAATGATTGAAGCTACTGACTGAATGAAAGGAGCTGGCATCTCACTCTCTTTGAATCTTCTTTATCATGCTAAGAGGAGCAGGAAAAAGCAAAAAATTTCAGAATTGCACCTTGCAATGCGGAGAAATTACTGTTTGTGCTTTTACAATATTCATTGATTTTTGCCATTGAAACACATCATGTTATTCATATACCAGAAATGTTTGAAGCTACTGACTGAATGAAAGGAGCTGGCATCTCACTCTCTTTGAATCTTCTTTATCATGCTAAGAGGAGCAGGAAAAAGCAAAACATTTCAGAATTGCACCTTGCAATGCGGAGAAATTACTGTTTGTGCATTTACAATATTCATTGATTTTTGCCATTGAAAAATGTCCAGAAATGATTGAAGCTGCTGACTGAATGAAAGGAGCTGGCATCTCACTCTCTTTGAATCTTCTTTATCATGCTAAGAGGAGCAGGAAAAAGCAAAAAATTTCAGAATTGCACCTTGCAATGCGGAGAAATTACTGTTTGTGCATTTACAATATTCATTGATTTTTGCCATTGAAAAACATCATGTTATTCATATACCAGAAATGATTGAAGCTACTGACTGAATGAAAGGAGCTGGCATCTCACTCTCTTTGAATCTTCTTTATCATGCTAAGAGGAGCAGGAAAAAGCAAAAAATTTCAGAATTGCACCTTGCAATGCGGAGAAATTACTGTTTGTGCATTTACAATATTCATTGATTTTTGCCATTGAAAAACGTCCAGAAATGATTGAAGCTACTGACTGAATGAAAGGAGCTGGCATCTCACTCTCTTTGAATCTTCTTTATCATGCTAAGAGGAGCAGGAAAAAGCAAAAAATTTCAGAATTGCACCTTGCAATGCGGAGAAATTACTGTTTGTGCATTTACAATATTCATTGATTTTTGCCATTGAAAAACGTCCAGAAATGATTGAAGCTACTGACTGAATGAAAGGAGCTGGCATCTCACTCTCTTTGAATCTTCTTTATCATGCTAAGAGGAGCAGGAAAAAGCAAAAAATTTCAGAATTGCACCTTGCAATGCGGAGAAATTACTGTTTGTGCATTTACAATATTCATTGATTTTTGCCATTGAAAAACATCATGTTATTCATATACCAGAAATGTTTGAAGCTACTGACTGAATGAAAGGAGCTGGCATCTCACTCTCTTTGAATCTTTTTTATCATGCTAAGAGGAGCAGGAAAAAGCAAAAAATTTCAGAATTGCACCTTGCAATGCGGAGAAATTACTGTTTGTGCATTTACAATATTCATTGATTTTTGCCATTGAAAAACGTCCAGAAATGATTGAAGCTACTGACTGAATGAAAGGAGCTGGCATCTCACTCTCTTTGAATCTTCTTTATCATGCTAAGAGGAGCAGGAAAAAGCAAAAAATTTCAGAATTGCACCTTGCAATGCGGAGAAATTACTGTTTGTGCATTTACAATATTCATTGATTTTTGCCATTGAAAAACATCGTTATTCATATACCAGAAATGATTGAAGCTACTGACTGAATGAAAGGAGCTGGCATCTCGCTCTCTTTGAATCTTCTTTATCATGCAAGAGGAGCAGGAAAAAGCAAAAAATTTCAGAATTGCACCTTGCAATGCGGAGAAATTACTGTTTGTGCATTTACAATATTCATTGATTTTTGCCATTGAAAAATGTCCAGAAGAGATTGAAGCTACTGACTGAATGAAAGGAGCTGGCATCTCACTCTCTTTGAATCTTCTTTATCATGCTAAGAGGAGCAGGAAAAAGCAAAAAATTTCAGAATTGCACCTTGCAATGTGGAGAAATTACTGTTTGTGCATTTACAATATTCATTGATTTTTGCCATTGAAAAACATCATGTTATTCATATACCAGAAATGATTGAAGCTACTGACTGAATGAAAGGAGCTGGCATCTCACTCTCTTTGAATCTTCTTTATCATGCTAAGAGGAGCAGGAAAAAGCAAAAAATTTCAGAATTGCACCTTGCAATGCGGAGAAATTACTGTTTGTGCATTTACAATATTCATTGATTTTTGCCATTGAAAAACGTCCAGAAATGATTGAAGCTACTGACTGAATGAAAGGAGCTGGCATCTCACTCTCTTTGAATCTTCTTTATCATGCTAAGAGGAGCAGGAAAAAGCAAAAAATTTCAGAATTGCACCTTGCAATGCGGAGAAATTACTGTTTGTGCTTTTACAATATTCATTGATTTTTGCCATTGAAAAACATCATGTTATTCATATACCAGAAATGTTTGAAGCTACTGACTGAATGAAAGGAGCTGGCATCTCACTCTCTTTGAATCTTCTTTATCATGCTGAGGAGCAGGAAAAAGCAAAAAATTTCAGAATTGCACCTTGCAATGCGGAGAAATTACTGTTTGTGCATTTACAATATTCATTGATTTTTGCCATTGAAAAACGTCCAGAAATGATTGAAGCTACTGACTGAATGAAAGGAGCTGGCATCTCACTCTCTTTGAATCTTCTTTATCATGCTAAGAGGAGCAGGAAAAAGCAAAAAATTTCAGAATTGCACCTTGCAATGCGGAGAAATTACTGTTTGTGCATTTACAATATTCATTGATTTTTGCCATTGAAAAACGTCCAGAAATGATTGAAGCTACTGACTGAATGAAAGGAGCTGGCATCTCACTCTCTTTGAATCTTCTTTATCATGCTAAGAGGAGCAGGAAAAAGCAAAAAATTTCAGAATTGCAACTTGCAATGCGGAGAAATTACTGTTTGTGCATTTACAATATTCATTGATTTTTGCCATTGAAAAACATCATGTTATTCATATACCAGAAATGATTGAAGCTACTGACTGAATGAAAGGAGCTGGCATCTCACTCTCTTTGAATCTTCTTTATCATGCTAAGAGGAGCAGGAAAAAGCAAAAAATTTCAGAATTGCACCTTGCAATGCGGAGAAATTACTGTTTGTGCATTTACAATATTCATTGATTTTTGCCATTGAAAAACGTCCAGAAATGATTGAAGCTACTGACTGAATGAAAGGAGCTGGCATCTCACTCTCTTTGAATCTTCTTTATCATGCTAAGAGGAGCAGGAAAAAGCAAAAAATTTCAGAATTGCACCTTGCAATGCGGAGAAATTACTGTTTGTGCATTTACAATATTCATTGATTTTTGCCATTGAAAAACATCATGTTATTCATATACCAGAAATGTTTGAAGCTACTGACTGAATGAAAGGAGCTGGCATCTCACTCTCTTTGAATCTTCTTTATCATGCTAAGAGGAGCAGGAAAAAGCAAAAAATTTCAGAATTGCACCTTGCAATGCGGAGAAATTACTGTTTGTGCATTTACAATATGCATTGATTTTTGCCATTGAAAAACGTCCAGAAATGATTGAAGCTACTGACTGAATGAAAGGAGCTGGCATCTCACTCTCTTTGAATCTTCTTTATCATGCTAAGAGGAGCAGGAAAAAGCAAAAAATTTCAGAATTGCACCTTGCAATGCGGAGAAATTACTGTTTGTGCATTTACAATATTCATTGATTTTTGCCATTGAAAAACGTCCAGAAATGATTGAAGCTACTGACTGAATGAAAGGAGCTGGCATCTCACTCTCTTTGAATCTTCTTTATCATGCTAAGAGGAGCAGGAAAAAGCAAAAAATTTCAGAATTGCAACTTGCAATGCGGAGAAATTACTGTTTGTGCATTTACAATATTCATTGATTTTTGCCATTGAAAAACATCATGTTATTCATATACCAGAAATGTTTGAAGCTACTGACTGAATGAAAGGAGCTGGCATCTCACTCTCTTTGAATCTTCTTTATCATGCTAAGAGGAGCAGGAAAAAGCAAAAAATTTCAGAATTGCACCTTGCAATGCGGAGAAATTACTGTTTGTGCATTTACAATATTCATTGATTTTTGCCATTGAAAAACGTCCAGAAATGATTGAAGCTACTGACTGAATGAAAGGAGCTGGCATCTCACTCTCTTTGAATCTTCTTTATCATGCTAAGAGGAGCAGGAAAAAGCAAAAAATTTCAGAATTGCACCTTGCAATGCGGAGAAATTACTGTTTGTGCATTTACAATATTCATTGATTTTTGCCATTGAAAAACATCATGTTATTCATATACCAGAAATGTTTGAAGCTACTGACTGAATGAAAGGAGCTGGCATCTCACTCTCTTTGAATCTTCTTTATCATGCTAAGAGGAGCAGGAAAAAGCAAAAAATTTCAGAATTGCACCTTGCAATGCGGAGAAATTACTGTTTGTGCATTTACAATATTCATTGATTTTTGCCATTGAAAAACGTCCAGAAATGATTGAAGCTACTGACTGAATGAAAGGAGCTGGCATCTCACTCTCTTTGAATCTTCTTTATCATGCTAAGAGGAGCAGGAAAAAGCAAAAAATTTCAGAATTGCACCTTGCAATGCGGAGAAATTACTGTTTGTGCATTTACAATATTCATTGATTTTTGACATTGAAAAACATCATGTTATTCATATACCAGAAATGATTGAAGCTACTGACTGAATGAAAGGAGCTGGCATCTCGCTCTCTTTGAATCTTCTTTATCATGCTAAGATTAGCAGGAAAAAGCAAAAAATTTCAGAATTGCACCTTGCAATGCGGAGAAATTACTGTTTGTGCATTTACAATATTCATTGATTTTTGCCATTGAAAAACGTCCAGAAATGATTGAAGCTACTGACTGAATGAAAGGAGCTGGCATCTCACTCTCTTTGAATCTTCTTTATCATGCTAAGAGGAGCAGGAAAAAGCAAAAAATTTCAGAATTGCACCTTGCAATGTGGAGAAATTACTGTTTGTGCATTTACAATATTCATTGATTTTTGCCATTGAAAAACATCATGTTATTCATATACCAGAAATGATTGAAGCTACTGACTGAATGAAAGGAGCTGGCATCTCACTCTCTTTGAATCTTCTTTATCATGCTAAGAGGAGCAGGAAAAAGCAAAAAATTTCAGAATTGCACCTTGCAATGCGGAGAAATTACTGTTTGTGCATTTACAATATTCATTGATTTTTGCCATTGAAAAACGTCCAGAAATGATTGAAGCTACTGACTGAATGAAAGGAGCTGGCATCTCACTCTCTTTGAATCTTCTTTATCATGCTAAGAGGAGCAGGAAAAAGCAAAAAATTTCAGAATTGCACCTTGCAATGCGGAGAAATTACTGTTTGTGCTTTTACAATATTCATTGATTTTTGCCATTGAAAAACATCATGTTATTCATATACCAGAAATGTTTGAAGCTACTGACTGAATGAAAGGAGCTGGCATCTCACTCTCTTTGAATCTTCTTTATCATGCTAAGAGGAGCAGGAAAAAGCAAAAAATTTCAGAATTGCACCTTGCAATGCGGAGAAATTACTGTTTGTGCATTTACAATATTCATTGATTTTTGCCATTGAAAAACGTCCAGAAATGATTGAAGCTACTGACTGAATGAAAGGAGCTGGCATCTCACTCTCTTTGAATCTTCTTTATCATGCTAAGAGGAGCAGGAAAAAGCAAAAAATTTCAGAATTGCACCTTGCAATGCGGAGAAATTACTGTTTGTGCATTTACAATATTCATTGATTTTTGCCATTGAAAAACGTCCAGAAATGATTGAAGCTACTGACTGAATGAAAGGAGCTGGCATCTCACTCTCTTTGAATCTTCTTTATCATGCTAAGAGGAGCAGGAAAAAGCAAAAAATTTCAGAATTGCACCTTGCAATGCGGAGAAATTACTGTTTGTGCATTTACAATATTCATTGATTTTTGCCATTGAAAAACATCATGTTATTCATATACCAGAAATGATTGAAGCTACTGACTGAATGAAAGGAGCTGGCATCTCACTCTCTTTGAATCTTCTTTCTCATGCTAAGAGGAGCAGGAAAAAGCAAAAAATTTCAGAATTGCACCTTGCAATGCGGAGAAATTACTGTTTGTGCATTTACAATATTCATTGATTTTTGCCATTGAAAAACATCATGTTATTCATATACCAGAAATGTTTGAAGCTACTGACTGAATGAAAGGAGCTGGCATCGCACTCTCTTTGAATCTTCTTTATCATGCTAAGAGGAGCAGGAAAAAGCAAAAAATTTCAGAATTGCACCTTGCAATGCGGAGAAATTACTGTTTGTGCATTTACAATATTCATTGATTTTTGCCATTGAAAAACGTCCAGAAATGATTGAAGCTACTGACTGAATGAAAGGAGCTGGCATCTCACTCTCTTTGAATCTTCTTTATCATGCTAAGAGGAGCAGGAAAATGCAAGAAATTTCAGAATTGCACCTTGCAATGCGGAGAAATTACTGTTTGTGCATTTACAATATTCATTGATTTTTGCCATTGAAAAACATCCAGAAATGATTGAAGCTACTGACTGAATGAAAGGAGCTGGCATCTCACTCTCTTTGAATCTTCTTTATCATGCTAAGAGGAGCAGGAAAAAGCCAAAAATTTCAGAATTGCACCTTGCAATGCGGAGAAATTACTGTTTGTGCATTTACAATATTCATTGATTTTTGCCATTGAAAAACATCATGTTATTCATATACCAGAAATGATTGAAGCTACTGACTGAATGAAAGGAGCTGGCATCTCACTCTCTTTGAATCTTCTTTATCATGCAAAGAGGAGCAGGAAAAAGCAAAAAATTTCAGAATTGCACCTTGCAATGCGGAGAAATTACTGTTTGTGCATTTACAATATTCATTGATTTTTGCCATTGAAAAACGTCCAGAAATGATTGAAGCTACTGACTGAATGAAAGGAGCTGGCATCTCACTCTCTTTGAATCTTCTTTATCATGCTAAGAGGAGCAGGAAAAAGCAAAAAATTTCAGAATTGCACCTTGCAATGCGGAGAAATTACTGTTTGTGCATTTACAATATTCACTGATTTTTGCCATTGAAAAACGTCCAGAAATGATTGAAGCAACTGACTGAAAGAAAGGAGCTGGCATCTCACTCTCTTTGAATCTTCTTTATCATGCTAAGAGGAGCAGGAAAAAGCAAAAAATTTCAGAATTGCACCTTGCAATGCGGAGAAATTACTGTTTGTGCATTTACAATATTCATTGATTTTTGCCATTGAAAAACGTCCAGAAATAATTGAAGCTACTGACTGAATGAAAGGAGCTGGCATCTCACTCTCTTTGAATCTTCTTTATCATGCTAAGAGGAGCAGGAAAAAGCAAAAAATTTCAGAATTGCAACTTGCAATGCGGAGAAATTACTGTTTGTGCATTTACAATATTCATTGATTTTTGCCATTGAAAAACATCATGTTATTCATATACCAGAAATGATTGAAGCTACTGACTGAATGAAAGGAGCTGGAATCTCAGTCTCTTTGAATCTTCTTTATCATGCTAAGAGGAGCAGGAAAAAGCAAAAAATTTCAGAATGGCACCTTGCAATGCGGAGAAATTACTGTTTGTGCATTTACAATATTCATTGATTTTTGCCATTGAAAAACGTCCAGAAATGATTGAAGCTACTGACTGAATGAAAGGAGCTGGCATCTCACTCTCTTTGAATCTTCTTTATCATGCTAAGAGGAGCAGGAAAAAGCAAAAAATTTCAGAATTGCACCTTGCAATGCGGAGAAATTACTGTTTGTGCTTTTACAATATTCATTGATTTTTGCCATTGAAACACATCATGTTATTCATATACCAGAAATGTTTGAAGCTACTGACTGAATGAAAGGAGCTGGCATCTCACTCTCTTTGAATCTTCTTTATCATGCTAAGAGGAGCAGGAAAAAGCAAAACATTTCAGAATTGCACCTTGCAATGCGGAGAAATTACTGTTTGTGCATTTACAATATTCATTGATTTTTGCCATTGAAAAATGTCCAGAAATGATTGAAGCTGCTGACTGAATGAAAGGAGCTGGCATCTCACTCTCTTTGAATCTTCTTTATCATGCTAAGAGGAGCAGGAAAAAGCAAAAAATTTCAGAATTGCACCTTGCAATGCGGAGAAATTACTGTTTGTGCATTTACAATATTCATTGATTTTTGCCATTGAAAAACATCATGTTATTCATATACCAGAAATGATTGAAGCTACTGACTGAATGAAAGGAGCTGGCATCTCACTCTCTTTGAATCTTCTTTATCATGCTAAGAGGAGCAGGAAAAAGCAAAAAATTTCAGAATTGCACCTTGCAATGCGGAGAAATTACTGTTTGTGCATTTACAATATTCATTGATTTTTGCCATTGAAAAACGTCCAGAAATGATTGAAGCTACTGACTGAATGAAAGGAGCTGGCATCTCACTCTCTTTGAATCTTCTTTATCATGCTAAGAGGAGCAGGAAAAAGCAAAAAATTTCAGAATTGCACCTTGCAATGCGGAGAAATTACTGTTTGTGCATTTACAATATTCATTGATTTTTGCCATTGAAAAACGTCCAGAAATGATTGAAGCTACTGACTGAATGAAAGGAGCTGGCATCTCACTCTCTTTGAATCTTCTTTATCATGCTAAGAGGAGCAGGAAAAAGCAAAAAATTTCAGAATTGCACCTTGCAATGCGGAGAAATTACTGTTTGTGCATTTACAATATTCATTGATTTTTGCCATTGAAAAACATCATGTTATTCATATACCAGAAATGTTTGAAGCTACTGACTGAATGAAAGGAGCTGGCATCTCACTCTCTTTGAATCTTTTTTATCATGCTAAGAGGAGCAGGAAAAAGCAAAAAATTTCAGAATTGCACCTTGCAATGCGGAGAAATTACTGTTTGTGCATTTACAATATTCATTGATTTTTGCCATTGAAAAACGTCCAGAAATGATTGAAGCTACTGACTGAATGAAAGGAGCTGGCATCTCACTCTCTTTGAATCTTCTTTATCATGCTAAGAGGAGCAGGAAAAAGCAAAAAATTTCAGAATTGCACCTTGCAATGCGGAGAAATTACTGTTTGTGCATTTACAATATTCATTGATTTTTGCCATTGAAAAACATCGTTATTCATATACCAGAAATGATTGAAGCTACTGACTGAATGAAAGGAGCTGGCATCTCGCTCTCTTTGAATCTTCTTTATCATGCAAGAGGAGCAGGAAAAAGCAAAAAATTTCAGAATTGCACCTTGCAATGCGGAGAAATTACTGTTTGTGCATTTACAATATTCATTGATTTTTGCCATTGAAAAATGTCCAGAAGAGATTGAAGCTACTGACTGAATGAAAGGAGCTGGCATCTCACTCTCTTTGAATCTTCTTTATCATGCTAAGAGGAGCAGGAAAAAGCAAAAAATTTCAGAATTGCACCTTGCAATGTGGAGAAATTACTGTTTGTGCATTTACAATATTCATTGATTTTTGCCATTGAAAAACATCATGTTATTCATATACCAGAAATGATTGAAGCTACTGACTGAATGAAAGGAGCTGGCATCTCACTCTCTTTGAATCTTCTTTATCATGCTAAGAGGAGCAGGAAAAAGCAAAAAATTTCAGAATTGCACCTTGCAATGCGGAGAAATTACTGTTTGTGCATTTACAATATTCATTGATTTTTGCCATTGAAAAACGTCCAGAAATGATTGAAGCTACTGACTGAATGAAAGGAGCTGGCATCTCACTCTCTTTGAATCTTCTTTATCATGCTAAGAGGAGCAGGAAAAAGCAAAAAATTTCAGAATTGCACCTTGCAATGCGGAGAAATTACTGTTTGTGCTTTTACAATATTCATTGATTTTTGCCATTGAAAAACATCATGTTATTCATATACCAGAAATGTTTGAAGCTACTGACTGAATGAAAGGAGCTGGCATCTCACTCTCTTTGAATCTTCTTTATCATGCTGAGGAGCAGGAAAAAGCAAAAAATTTCAGAATTGCACCTTGCAATGCGGAGAAATTACTGTTTGTGCATTTACAATATTCATTGATTTTTGCCATTGAAAAACGTCCAGAAATGATTGAAGCTACTGACTGAATGAAAGGAGCTGGCATCTCACTCTCTTTGAATCTTCTTTATCATGCTAAGAGGAGCAGGAAAAAGCAAAAAATTTCAGAATTGCACCTTGCAATGCGGAGAAATTACTGTTTGTGCATTTACAATATTCATTGATTTTTGCCATTGAAAAACGTCCAGAAATGATTGAAGCTACTGACTGAATGAAAGGAGCTGGCATCTCACTCTCTTTGAATCTTCTTTATCATGCTAAGAGGAGCAGGAAAAAGCAAAAAATTTCAGAATTGCAACTTGCAATGCGGAGAAATTACTGTTTGTGCATTTACAATATTCATTGATTTTTGCCATTGAAAAACATCATGTTATTCATATACCAGAAATGATTGAAGCTACTGACTGAATGAAAGGAGCTGGCATCTCACTCTCTTTGAATCTTCTTTATCATGCTAAGAGGAGCAGGAAAAAGCAAAAAATTTCAGAATTGCACCTTGCAATGCGGAGAAATTACTGTTTGTGCATTTACAATATTCATTGATTTTTGCCATTGAAAAACGTCCAGAAATGATTGAAGCTACTGACTGAATGAAAGGAGCTGGCATCTCACTCTCTTTGAATCTTCTTTATCATGCTAAGAGGAGCAGGAAAAAGCAAAAAATTTCAGAATTGCACCTTGCAATGCGGAGAAATTACTGTTTGTGCATTTACAATATTCATTGATTTTTGCCATTGAAAAACGTCCAGAAATGATTGAAGCTACTGACTGAATGAAAGGAGCTGGCATCTCACTCTCTTTGAATCTTCTTTATCATGCTAAGAGGAGCAGGAAAAAGCAAAAAATTTCAGAATTGCACCTTGCAATGCGGAGAAATTACTGTTTGTGCATTTACAATATTCATTGATTTTTGCCATTGAAAAACGTCCAGAAATGATTGAAGCTACTGACTGAATGAAAGGAGCTGGCATCTCACTCTCTTTGAATCTTCTTTATCATGCTAAGAGGAGCAGGAAAAAGCAAAAAATTTCAGAATTGCAACTTGCAATGCGGAGAAATTACTGTTTGTGCATTTACAATATTCATTGATTTTTGCCATTGAAAAACATCATGTTATTCATATACCAGAAATGATTGAAGCTACTGACTGAATGAAAGGAGCTGGCATCTCACTCTCTTTGAATCTTCTTTATCATGCTAAGAGGAGCAGGAAAAAGCAAAAAATTTCAGAATTGCACCTTGCAATGCGGAGAAATTACTGTTTGTGCATTTACAATATTCATTGATTTTTGCCATTGAAAAACGTCCAGAAATGATTGAAGCTACTGACTGAATGAAAGGAGCTGGCATCTCACTCTCTTTGAATCTTCTTTATCATGCTAAGAGGAGCAGGAAAAAGCAAAAAATTTCAGAATGGCACCTTGCAATGCGGAGAAATTACTGTTTGTGCATTTACAATATTCATTGATTTTTGCCATTGAAAAACGTCCAGAAATGATTGAAGCTACTGACTGAATGAAAGGAGCTGGCATCTCACTCTCTTTGAATCTTCTTTATCATGCTAAGAGGAGCAGGAAAAAGCAAAAAATTTCAGAATTGCACCTTGCAATGCGGAGAAATTACTGTTTGTGCTTTTACAATATTCATTGATTTTTGCCATTGAAACACATCATGTTATTCATATACCAGAAATGTTTGAAGCTACTGACTGAATGAAAGGAGCTGGCATCTCACTCTCTTTGAATCTTCTTTATCATGCTAAGAGGAGCAGGAAAAAGCAAAACATTTCAGAATTGCACCTTGCAATGCGGAGAAATTACTGTTTGTGCATTTACAATATTCATTGATTTTTGCCATTGAAAAATGTCCAGAAATGATTGAAGCTGCTGACTGAATGAAAGGAGCTGGCATCTCACTCTCTTTGAATCTTCTTTATCATGCTAAGAGGAGCAGGAAAAAGCAAAAAATTTCAGAATTGCACCTTGCAATGCGGAGAAATTACTGTTTGTGCATTTACAATATTCATTGATTTTTGCCATTGAAAAACATCATGTTATTCATATACCAGAAATGATTGAAGCTACTGACTGAATGAAAGGAGCTGGCATCTCACTCTCTTTGAATCTTCTTTATCATGCTAAGAGGAGCAGGAAAAAGCAAAAAATTTCAGAATTGCACCTTGCAATGCGGAGAAATTACTGTTTGTGCATTTACAATATTCATTGATTTTTGCCATTGAAAAACGTCCAGAAATGATTGAAGCTACTGACTGAATGAAAGGAGCTGGCATCTCACTCTCTTTGAATCTTCTTTATCATGCTAAGAGGAGCAGGAAAAAGCAAAAAATTTCAGAATTGCACCTTGCAATGCGGAGAAATTACTGTTTGTGCATTTACAATATTCATTGATTTTTGCCATTGAAAAACGTCCAGAAATGATTGAAGCTACTGACTGAATGAAAGGAGCTGGCATCTCACTCTCTTTGAATCTTCTTTATCATGCTAAGAGGAGCAGGAAAAAGCAAAAAATTTCAGAATTGCACCTTGCAATGCGGAGAAATTACTGTTTGTGCATTTACAATATTCATTGATTTTTGCCATTGAAAAACATCATGTTATTCATATACCAGAAATGTTTGAAGCTACTGACTGAATGAAAGGAGCTGGCATCTCACTCTCTTTGAATCTTTTTTATCATGCTAAGAGGAGCAGGAAAAATCAAAAAATTTCAGAATTGCACCTTGCAATGCGGAGAAATTACTGTTTGTGCATTTACAATATTCATTGATTTTTGCCATTGAAAAACGTCCAGAAATGATTGAAGCTACTGACTGAATGAAAGGAGCTGGCATCTCACTCTCTTTGAATCTTCTTTATCATGCTAAGAGGAGCAGGAAAAAGCAAAAAATTTCAGAATTGCACCTTGCAATGCGGAGAAATTACTGTTTGTGCATTTACAATATTCATTGATTTTTGCCATTGAAAAACATCATGTTATTCATATACCAGAAATGATTGAAGCTACTGACTGAATGAAAGGAGCTGGCATCTCGCTCTCTTTGAATCTTCTTTATCATGCAAGAGGAGCAGGAAAAAGCAAAAAATTTCAGAATTGCACCTTGCAATGCGGAGAAATTACTGTTTGTGCATTTACAATATTCATTGATTTTTGCCATTGAAAAATGTCCAGAAGAGATTGAAGCTACTGACTGAATGAAAGGAGCTGGCATCTCACTCTCTTTGAATCTTCTTTATCATGCTAAGAGGAGCAGGAAAAAGCAAAAAATTTCAGAATTGCACCTTGCAATGTGGAGAAATTACTGTTTGTGCATTTACAATATTCATTGATTTTTGCCATTGAAAAACATCATGTTATTCATACCAGAAATGATTGAAGCTACTGACTGAATGAAAGGAGCTGGCATCTCACTCTCTTTGAATCTTCTTTATCATGCTAAGAGGAGCAGGAAAAAGCAAAAAATTTCAGAATTGCACCTTGCAATGCGGAGAAATTACTGTTTGTGCATTTACAATATTCATTGATTTTTGCCATTGAAAAACGTCCAGAAATGATTGAAGCTACTGACTGAATGAAAGGAGCTGGCATCTCACTCTCTTTGAATCTTCTTTATCATGCTAAGAGGAGCAGGAAAAAGCAAAAAATTTCAGAATTGCACCTTGCAATGCGGAGAAATTACTGTTTGTGCTTTTACAATATTCATTGATTTTTGCCATTGAAAAACATCATGTTATTCATATACCAGAAATGTTTGAAGCTACTGACTGAATGAAAGGAGCTGGCATCTCACTCTCTTTGAATCTTCTTTATCATGCTGAGGAGCAGGAAAAAGCAAAAAATTTCAGAATTGCACCTTGCAATGCGGAGAAATTACTGTTTGTGCATTTACAATATTCATTGATTTTTGCCATTGAAAAACGTCCAGAAATGATTGAAGCTACTGACTGAATGAAAGGAGCTGGCATCTCACTCTCTTTGAATCTTCTTTATCATGCTAAGAGGAGCAGGAAAAAGCAAAAAATTTCAGAATTGCACCTTGCAATGCGGAGAAATTACTGTTTGTGCATTTACAATATTCATTGATTTTTGCCATTGAAAAACGTCCAGAAATGATTGAAGCTACTGACTGAATGAAAGGAGCTGGCATCTCACTCTCTTTGAATCTTCTTTATCATGCTAAGAGGAGCAGGAAAAAGCAAAAAATTTCAGAATTGCAACTTGCAATGCGGAGAAATTACTGTTTGTGCATTTACAATATTCATTGATTTTTGCCATTGAAAAACATCATGTTATTCATATACCAGAAATGATTGAAGCTACTGACTGAATGAAAGGAGCTGGCATCTCACTCTCTTTGAATCTTCTTTATCATGCTAAGAGGAGCAGGAAAAAGCAAAAAATTTCAGAATTGCACCTTGCAATGCGGAGAAATTACTGTTTGTGCATTTACAATATTCATTGATTTTTGCCATTGAAAAACGTCCAGAAATGATTGAAGCTACTGACTGAATGAAAGGAGCTGGCATCTCACTCTCTTTGAATCTTCTTTATCATGCTAAGAGGAGCAGGAAAAAGCAAAAAATTTCAGAATTGCACCTTGCAATGCGGAGAAATTACTGTTTGTGCATTTACAATATTCATTGATTTTTGCCATTGAAAAACGTCCAGAAATGATTGAAGCTACTGACTGAATGAAAGGAGCTGGCATCTCACTCTCTTTGAATCTTCTTTATCATGCTAAGAGGAGCAGGAAAAAGCAAAAAATTTCAGAATTGCACCTTGCAATGCGGAGAAATTACTGTTTGTGCATTTACAATATTCATTGATTTTTGCCATTGAAAAACGTCCAGAAATGATTGAAGCTACTGACTGAATGAAAGGAGCTGGCATCTCACTCTCTTTGAATCTTCTTTATCATGCTAAGAGGAGCAGGAAAAAGCAAAAAATTTCAGAATTGCACCTTGCAATGCGGAGAAATTACTGTTTGTGCATTTACAATATTCATTGATTTTTGCCATTGAAAAACATCATGTTATTCATATACCAGAAATGTTTGAAGCTACTGACTGAATGAAAGGAGCTGGCATCTCACTCTCTTTGAATCTTCTTTATCATGCTAAGAGGAGCAGGAAAAAGCAAAAAATTTCAGAATTGCACCTTGCAATGCGGAGAAATTACTGTTTGTGCATTTACAATATTCATTGATTTTTGCCATTGAAAAACGTCCAGAAATGATTGAAGCTACTGACTGAATGAAAGGAGCTGGCATCTCACTCTCTTTGAATCTTCTTTATCATGCTAAGAGGAGCAGGAAAAAGCAAAAAATTTCAGAATTGCACCTTGCAATGCGGAGAAATTACTGTTTGTGCATTTACAATATTCATTGATTTTTGCCATTGAAAAACATCATGTTATTCATATACCAGAAATGTTTGAAGCTACTGACTGAATGAAAGGAGCTGGCATCTCACTCTCTTTGAATCTTCTTTATCATGCTAAGAGGAGCAGGAAAAAGCAAAAAATTTCAGAATTGCACCTTGCAATGCGGAGAAATTACTGTTTGTGCATTTACAATATTCATTGATTTTTGCCATTGAAAAACGTCCAGAAATGATTGAAGCTACTGACTGAATGAAAGGAGCTGGCATCTCACTCTCTTTGAATCTTCTTTATCATGCTAAGAGGAGCAGGAAAATGCAAGAAATTTCAGAATTGCACCTTGCAATGCGGAGAAATTACTGTTTGTGCATTTACAATATTCATTGATTTTTGCCATTGAAAAACATCCAGAAATGATTGAAGCTACTGACTGAATGAAAGGAGCTGGCATCTCACTCTCTTTGAATCTTCTTTATCATGCTAAGAGGAGCAGGAAAAAGCCAAAAATTTCAGAATTGCACCTTGCAATGCGGAGAAATTACTGTTTGTGCATTTACAATATTCATTGATTTTTGCCATTGAAAAACATCATGTTATTCATATACCAGAAATGATTGAAGCTACTGACTGAATGAAAGGAGCTGGCATCTCACTCTCTTTGAATCTTCTTTATCATGCAAAGAGGAGCAGGAAAAAGCAAAAAATTTCAGAATTGCACCTTGCAATGCGGAGAAATTACTGTTTGTGCATTTACAATATTCATTGATTTTTGCCATTGAAAAACGTCCAGAAATGATTGAAGCTACTGACTGAATGAAAGGAGCTGGCATCTCACTCTCTTTGAATCTTCTTTATCATGCTAAGAGGAGCAGGAAAAAGCAAAAAATTTCAGAATTGCACCTTGCAATGCGGAGAAATTACTGTTTGTGCATTTACAATATTCATTGATTTTTGCCATTGAAAAACGTCCAGAAATGATTGAAGCAACTGACTGAATGAAAGGAGCTGGCATCTCACTCTCTTTGAATCTTCTTTATCATGCTAAGAGGAGCAGGAAAAAGCAAAAAATTTCAGAATTGCACCTTGCAATGCGGAGAAATTACTGTTTGTGCATTTACAATATTCATTGATTTTTGCCATTGAAAAACGTCCAGAAATAATTGAAGCTACTGACTGAATGAAAGGAGGTGGCATCTCACTCTCTTTGAATCTTCTTTATCATGCTAAGAGGAGCAGGAAAAAGCAAAAAATTTCAGAATTGCAACTTGCAATGCGGAGAAATTACTGTTTGTGCATTTACAATATTCATTGATTTTTGCCATTGAAAAACATCATGTTATTCATATACCAGAAATGATTGAAGCTACTGACTGAATGAAAGGAGCTGGCATCTCACTCTCTTTGAATCTTCTTTATCATGCTAAGAGGAGCAGGAAAAAGCAAAAAATTTCAGAATTGCACCTTGCAATGCGGAGAAATTACTGTTTGTGCATTTACAATATTCATTGATTTTTGCCATTGAAAAACGTCCAGAAATGATTGAAGCTACTGACTGAATGAAAGGAGCTGGCATCTCACCCTCTTTGAATCTTCTTTATCATGCTAAGAGGAGCAGGAAAAAGCAAAAAATTTCAGAATTGCACCTTGCAATGCGGAGAAATTACTGTTTGTGCTTTTACAATATTCATTGATTTTTGCCATTGAAAAACATCATGTTATTCATATACCAGAAATGTTTGAAGCTACTGACTGAATGAAAGGAGCTGGCATCTCACTCTCTTTGAATCTTCTTTATCATGCTAAGAGGAGCAGGAAAAAGCAAAAAATTTCAGAATTGCACCTTGCAATGCGGAGAAATTACTGTTTGTGCATTTACAATATTCATTGATTTTTGCCATTGAAAAATGTCCAGAAATGATTGAAGCTGCTGACTGAATGAAAGGAGCTGGCATCTCACTCTCTTTGAATCTTCTTTATCATGCTAAGAGGAGCAGGAAAAAGCAAAAAATTTCAGAATTGCACCTTGCAATGCGGAGAAATTACTGTTTGTGCATTTACAATATTCATTGATTTTTGCCATTGAAAAACGTCCAGAAATGATTGAAGCTACTGACTGAATGAAAGGAGCTGGCATCTCACTCTCTTTGAATCTTCTTTATCATGCTAAGAGGAGCAGGAAAAAGCAAAAAATTTCAGAATTGCACCTTGCAATGCGGAGAAATTACTGTTTGTGCATTTACAATATTCATTGATTTTTGCCATTGAAAAACGTCCAGAAATGATTGAAGCTACTGACTGAATGAAAGGAGCTGGCATCTCACTCTCTTTGAATCTTCTTTATCATGCTAAGAGGAGCAGGAAAAAGCAAAAAATTTCAGAATTGCACCTTGCAATGCGGAGAAATTACTGTTTGTGCATTTACAATATTCATTGATTTTTGCCATTGAAAAACATCATGTTATTCATATACCAGAAATGTTTGAAGCTACTGACTGAATGAAAGGAGCTGGCATCTCACTCTCTTTGAATCTTCTTTATCATGCTAAGAGGAGGAGGAAAAAGCAAAAAATTTCAGAATTGCACCTTGCAATGCGGAGAAATTACTGTTTGTGCATTTACAATATTCATTGATTTTTGCCATTGAAAAACGTCCAGAAATGATTGAAGCTACTGACTGAATGAAAGGAGCTGGCATCTCACTCTCTTTGAATCTTCTTTATCATGCTAAGAGGAGCAGGAAAAAGCAAAAAATTTCAGAATTGCACCTTGCAATGCGGAGAAATTACTGTTTGTGCATTTACAATATTCATTGATTTTTGCCATTGAAAAACATCATGTTATTCATATACCAGAAATGATTGAAGCTACTGACTGAATGAAAGGAGCTGGCATCTCGCTCTCTTTGAATCTTCTTTATCATGTAAAGAGGAGCAGGAAAAAGCAAAAAATTTCAGAATTGCACCTTGCAATGCGGAGAAATTACTGTTTGTGCATTTACAATATTCATTGATTTTTGCCATTGAAAAACGTCCAGAAATGATTGAAGCTACTGACTGAATGAAAGGAGCTGGCATCTCACTCTCTTTGAATCTTCTTTATCATGCTAAGAGGAGCAGGAAAAAGCAAAAAATTTCAGAATTGCACCTTGCAATGTGGAGAAATTACTGTTTGTGCATTTACAATATTCATTGATTTTTGCCATTGAAAAACATCATGTTATTCATATACCAGAAATGATTGAAGCTACTGACTGAATGAAAGGAGCTGGCATCTCACTCTCTTTGAATCTTATTTATCATGCTAAGAGGAGCAGGAAAAAGCAAAAAATTTCAGAATTGCACCTTGCAATGCGGAGAAATTACTGTTTGTGCATTTACAATATTCATTGATTTTTGTCATTGAAAAACGTCAAGAAATGATTGAAGCTACTGACTGAATGAAAGGAGCTGGCATCTCACTCTCTTTGAATCTTCTTTATCATGCTAAGAGGAGCAGGAAAAAGCAAAAAATTTCAGAATTGCACCTTGCAATGCGGAGAAATTACTGTTTGTGCTTTTACAATATTCATTGATTTTTGCCATTGAAAAACATCATGTTATTCATATACCAGAAATGTTTGAAGCTACTGACTGAATGAAAGGAGCTGGCATCTCACTCTCTTTGAATCTTCTTTATCATGCTAAGAGGAGCAGGAAAAAGCAAAAAATTTCAGAATTGCACCTTGCAATGCAGAGAAATTACTGTTTGTGCATTTACAATATTCATTGATTTTTGCCATTGAAAAACGTCCAGAAATGATTGAAGCTACTGACTGAATGAAAGGAGCTGGCATCTCACTCTCTTTGAATCTTCTTTATCATGCTAAGAGGAGCAGGAAAAAGCAAAAAATTTCAGAATTGCACCTTGCAATGCGGAGAAATTACTGTTTGTGCATTTACAATATTCATTGATTTTTGCCATTGAAAAACATCATGTTATTCATATACCAGAAATGATTGAAGCTACTGACTGAATGAAAGGAGCTGGTATCTTACTCTCTTTGAATCTTCTTTGTCATGCTAAGAGGAGCAGGAAAAAGCAAAAAATTTCAGAATTGCACCTTGCAATGCGGAGAAATTACTGTTTGAGCATTTACAATATTCATTGATTTTTGCCATTGAAAAACGTCCAGAAATGATTGAAGCTACTGACTGAATGAAAGGAGCTGGCATCTCACTCTCTTTGAATCTTCTTTATCATGATAAGAGGAGCAGGAAAAAGCAAAAAATTTCAGAATTGCACCTTGCAATGCGGAGAAATTACTGTTTGTGCATTTACAATATTCATTGATTTTTGCCATTGAAAAACGTCCAGAAATGATTGAAGCTACTGACTGAATGAAAGGAGCTGGCATCTCACTCTCTTTGAATCTTCTTTATCATGCTAAGAGGAGCAGGAAAAAGCAAAAAATTTCAGAATTGCACCTTGCAATGCGGAGAAATTACTGTTTGTGCATTTACAATATTCATTGATTTTTGCCATTGAAAAACATCATGTTATTCATATACCAGAAATGTTTGTAGCTACTGACTGAATGAAAGGAGCTGGCATCTCACTCTCTTTGAATCTTCTTTATCATGCTAAGAGGAGCAGGAAAAAGCAAAAAATTTCAGAATTGCACCTTGCAATGCGGAGAAATTACTGTTTGTGCATTTACAATATTCATTGATTTTTGCCATTGAAAAACGTCCAGAAATGATTGAAGCTACTGACTGAATGAAAGGAGCTGGCATCTCACTCTCTTTGAATCTTCTTTATCATGCTAAGAGGAGCAGGAAAAAGCAAAAAATTTCAGAATTGCACCTTGCAATGCGGAGAAATTACTATTTGTGCATTTACAATATTCATTGATTTTTGCCATTGAAAAACGTCCAGAAATGATTGAAGCTACTGACTGAATGAAAGGAGCTGGCATCTCACTCTCTTTGAATCTTCTTTATCATGCTAAGAGGAGCAGGAAAAAGCAAAAAATTTCAGAATTGCACCTTGCAATGCGGAGAAATTACTCTTTGTGCATTTACAATATTCATTGATTTTTGCCATTGAAAAACATCATGTTATTCATATACCAGAAATGTTTGAAGCTACTGACTGAATGAAAGGAGCTGGCATCTCACTCTCTTTGAATCTTCTTTATCATGCTAAGAGGAGCAGGAAAAAGCAAAAAATTTCAGAATTGCACCTTGCAATGCGGAGAAATTACTGTTTGTGCATTTACAATATTCATTGATTTTTGCCATTGAAAAACGTCCAGAAATGATTGAAGCTACTGACTGAATGAAAGGAGCTGGCATCTCACTCTCTTTGAATCTTCTTTATCATGCTAAGAGGAGCAGGAAAAAGCAAAAAATTTCAGAATTGCACCTTGCAATGCGGAGAAATTACTGTTTGTGCATTTACAATATTCATTGATTTTTGCCATTGAAAAACATCATGTTATTCATATACCAGAAATGTTTGAAGCTACTGACTGAATGAAAGGAGCTGGCATCTCACTCTCTTTGAATCTTCTTTATCATGCTAAGAGGAGCAGGAAAAAGCAAAAAATTTCAGAATTGCACCTTGCAATGCGGAGAAATTACTGTTTGTGCATTTACAATATTCATTGATTTTTGCCATTGAAAAACGTCCAGAAATGATTGAAGCTACTGACTGAATGAAAGGAGCTGGCATCTCACTCTCTTTGAATCTTCTTTATCATGCTAAGAGGAGCAGGAAAATGCAAGAAATTTCAGAATTGCACCTTGCAATGCGGAGAAATTACTGTTTGTGCATTTACAATATTCATTGATTTTTGCCATTGAAAAACATCCAGAAATGATTGAAGCTACTGACTGAATGAAAGGAGCTGGCATCTCACTCTCTTTGAATCTTCTTTATCATGCTAAGAGGAGCAGGAAAAAGCCAAAAATTTCAGAATTGCACCTTGCAATGCGGAGAAATTACTGTTTGTGCATTTACAATATTCATTGATTTTTGCCATTGAAAAACATCATGTTATTCATATACCAGAAATGATTGAAGCTACTGACTGAATGAAAGGAGCTGGCATCTCACTCTCTTTGAATCTTCTTTATCATGCAAAGAGGAGCAGGAAAAAGCAAAAAATTTCAGAATTGCACCTTGCAATGCGGAGAAATTACTGTTTGTGCATTTACAATATTCATTGATTTTTGCCATTGAAAAACGTCCAGAAATGATTGAAGCTACTGACTGAATGAAAGGAGCTGGCATCTCACTCTCTTTGAATCTTCTTTATCATGCTAAGAGGAGCAGGAAAAAGCAAAAAATTTCAGAATTGCACCTTGCAATGCGGAGAAATTACTGTTTGTGCATTTACAATATTCATTGATTTTTGCCATTGAAAAACGTCCAGAAATGATTGAAGCAACTGACTGAATGAAAGGAGCTGGCATCTCACTCTCTTTGAATCTTCTTTATCATGCTAAGAGGAGCAGGAAAAAGCAAAAAATTTCAGAATTGCACCTTGCAATGCGGAGAAATTACTGTTTGTGCATTTACAATATTCATTGATTTTTGCCATTGAAAAACGTCCAGAAATAATTGAAGCTACTGACTGAATGAAAGGAGCTGGCATCTCACTCTCTTTGAATCTTCTTTATCATGCTAAGAGGAGCAGGAAAAAGCAAAAAATTTCAGAATTGCAACTTGCAATGCGGAGAAATTACTGTTTGTGCATTTACAATATTCATTGATTTTTGCCATTGAAAAACATCATGTTATTCATATACCAGAAATGATTGAAGCTACTGACTGAATGAAAGGAGCTGGCATCTCACTCTCTTTGAATCTTCTTTATCATGCTAAGAGGAGCAGGAAAAAGCAAAAAATTTCAGAATTGCACCTTGCAATGCGGAGAAATTACTGTTTGTGCATTTACAATATTCATTGATTTTTGCCATTGAAAAACGTCCAGAAATGATTGAAGCTACTGACTGAATGAAAGGAGCTGGCATCTCACTCTCTTTGAATCTTCTTTATCATGCTAAGAGGAGCAGGAAAAAGCAAAAAATTTCAGAATTGCACCTTGCAATGCGGAGAAATTACTGTTTGTGCTTTTACAATATTCATTGATTTTTGCCATTGAAAAACATCATGTTATTCATATACCAGAAATGTTTGAAGCTACTGACTGAATGAAAGGACCTGGCATCTCACTCTCTTTGAATCTTCTTTATCATGCTAAGAGGAGCAGGAAAAAGCAAAAAATTTCAGAATTGCACCTTGCAATGCGGAGAAATTACTGTTTGTGCATTTACAATATTCATTGATTTTTGCCATTGAAAAATGTCCAGAAATGATTGAAGCTGCTGACTGAATGAAAGGAGCTGGCATCTCACTCTCTTTGAATCTTCTTTATCATGCTAAGAGGAGCAGGAAAAAGCAAAAAATTTCAGAATTGCACCTTGCAATGCGGAGAAATTACTGTTTGTGCATTTACAATATTCATTGATTTTTGCCATTGAAAAACGTCCAGAAATGATTGAAGCTACTGACTGAATGAAAGGAGCTGGCATCTCACTCTCTTTGAATCTTCTTTATCATGCTAAGAGGAGCAGGAAAAAGCAAAAAATTTCAGAATTGCACCTTGCAATGCGGAGAAATTACTGTTTGTGCATTTACAATATTCATTGATTTTTGCCATTGAAAAACGTCCAGAAATGATTGAAGCTACTGACTGAATGAAAGGAGCTGGCATCTCACTCTCTTTGAATCTTCTTTATCATGCTAAGAGGAGCAGGAAAAAGCAAAAAATTTCAGAATTGCACCTTGCAATGCGGAGAAATTACTGTTTGTGCATTTACAATATTCATTGATTTTTGCCATTGAAAAACATCATGTTATTCATATACCAGAAATGTTTGAAGCTACTGACTGAATGAAAGGAGCTGGCATCTCACTCTCTTTGAATCTTCTTTATCATGCTAAGAGGAGCAGGAAAAAGCAAAAAATTTCAGAATTGCACCTTGCAATGCGGAGAAATTACTGTTTGTGCATTTACAATATTCATTGATTTTTGCCATTGAAAAACGTCCAGAAATGATTGAAGCTACTGACTGAATGAAAGGAGCTGGCATCTCACTCTCTTTGAATCTTCTTTATCATGCTAAGAGGAGCAGGAAAAAGCAAAAAATTTCAGAATTGCACCTTGCAATGCGGAGAAATTACTGTTTGTGCATTTACAATATTCATTGATTTTTGCCATTGAAAAACATCATGTTATTCATATACCAGAAATGATTGAAGCTACTGACTGAATGAAAGGAGCTGGCATCTCGCTCTCTTTGAATCTTCTTTATCATGCTAAGAGGAGCAGGAAAAAGCAAAAAATTTCAGAATTGCACCTTGCAATGCGGAGAAATTACTGTTTGTGCATTTACAATATTCATTGATTTTTGCCATTGAAAAACGTCCAGAAATGATTGAAGCTACTGACTGAATGAAAGGAGCTGGCATCTCACTCTCTTTGAATCTTCTTTATCATGCTAAGAGGAGCAGGAAAAAGCAAAAAATTTCAGAATTGCACCTTGCAATGTGGAGAAATTACTGTTTGTGCATTTACAATATTCATTGATTTTTGCCATTGAAAAACATCATGTTATTCATATACCAGAAATGATTGAAGCTACTGACTGAATGAAAGGAGCTGGCATCTCACTCTCTTTGAATCTTCTTTATCATGCTAAGAGGAGCAGGAAAAAGCAAAAAATTTCAGAATTGCACCTTGCAATGCGGAGAAATTACTGTTTGTGCATTTACAATATTCATTGATTTTTGTCATTGAAAAACGTCAAGAAATGATTGAAGCTACTGACTGAATGAAAGGAGCTGGCATCTCACTCTCTTTGAATCTTCTTTATCATGCTAAGAGGAGCAGGAAAAAGCAAAAAATTTCAGAATTGCACCTTGCAATGCGGAGAAATTACTGTTTGTGCTTTTACAATATTCATTGATTTTTGCCATTGAAAAACATCATGTTATTCATATACCAGAAATGTTTGAAGCTACTGACTGAATGAAAGGAGCTGGCATCTCACTCTCTTTGAATCTTCTTTATCATGCTAAGAGGAGCAGGAAAAAGCAAAAAATTTCAGAATTGCACCTTGCAATGCAGAGAAATTACTGTTTGTGCATTTACAATATTCATTGATTTTTGCCATTGAAAAACGTCCAGAAATGATTGAAGCTACTGACTGAATGAAAGGAGCTGGCATCTCACTCTCTTTGAATCTTCTTTATCATGCTAAGAGGAGCAGGAAAAAGCAAAAAATTTCAGAATTGCACCTTGCAATGCGGAGAAATTACTGTTTGTGCATTTACAATATTCATTGATTTTTGCCATTGAAAAACATCATGTTATTCATATACCAGAAATGATTGAAGCTACTGACTGAATGAAAGGAGCTGGCATCTTACTCTCTTTGAATCTTCTTTGTCATGCTAAGAGGAGCAGGAAAAAGCAAAAAATTTCAGAATTGCACCTTGCAATGCGGAGAAATTACTGTTTGAGCATTTACAATATTCATTGATTTTTGCCATTGAAAAACGTCCAGAAATGATTGAAGCTACTGACTGAATGAAAGGAGCTGGCATCTCACTCTCTTTGAATCTTCTTTATCATGCTAAGAGGAGCAGGAAAAAGCAAAAAATTTCAGAATTGCACCTTGCAATGCGGAGAAATTACTGTTTGTGCATTTACAATATTCATTGATTTTTGCCATTGAAAAACGTCCAGAAATGATTGAAGCTACTGACTGAATGAAAGGAGCTGGCATCTCACTCTCTTTGAATCTTCTTTATCATGCTAAGAGGAGCAGGAAAAAGCAAAAAATTTCAGAATTGCACCTTGCAATGCGGAGAAATTACTGTTTGTGCATTTACAATATTCATTGATTTTTGCCATTGAAAAACATCATGTTATTCATATACCAGAAATGTTTGTAGCTACTGACTGAATGAAAGGAGCTGGCATCTCACTCTCTTTGAATCTTCTTTATCATGCTAAGAGGAGCAGGAAAAAGCAAAAAATTTCAGAATTGCACCTTGCAATGCGGAGAAATTACTGTTTGTGCATTTACAATATTCATTGATTTTTGCCATTGAAAAACGTCCAGAAATGATTGAAGCTACTGACTGAATGAAAGGAGCTGGCATCTCACTCTCTTTGAATCTTCTTTATCATGCTAAGAGGAGCAGGAAAAAGCAAAAAATTTCAGAATTGCACCTTGCAATGCGGAGAAATTACTATTTGTGCATTTACAATATTCATTGATTTTTGCCATTGAAAAACGTCCAGAAATGATTGAAGCTACTGACTGAATGAAAGGAGCTGGCATCTCACTCTCTTTGAATCTTCTTTATCATGCTAAGAGGAGCAGGAAAAAGCAAAAAATTTCAGAATTGCACCTTGCAATGCGGAGAAATTACTCTTTGTGCATTTACAATATTCATTGATTTTTGCCATTGAAAAACATCATGTTATTCATATACCAGAAATGTTTGAAGCTACTGACTGAATGAAAGGAGCTGGCATCTCACTCTCTTTGAATCTTCTTTATCATGCTAAGAGGAGCAGGAAAAAGCAAAAAATTTCAGAATTGCACCTTGCAATGCGGAGAAATTACTGTTTTTGCATTTACAATATTCATTGATTTTTGCCATTGAAAAACGTCCAGAAATGATTGAAGCTACTGACTGAATGAAAGGAGCTGGCATCTCACTCTCTTTGAATCTTCTTTATCATGCTAAGAGGAGCAGGAAAAAGCAAAAAATTTCAGAATTGCAACTTGCAATGCGGAGAAATTACTGTTTGTGCATTTACAATATTCATTGATTTTTGCCATTGAAAAACATCATGTTATTCATATACCAGAAATGATTGAAGCTACTGACTGAATGAAAGGAGCTGGCATCTCACTCTCTTTGAATCTTCTTTATCATGCTAAGAGGAGCAGGAAAAAGCAAAAAATTTCAGAATTGCACCTTGCAATGCGGAGAAATTACTGTTTGTGCATTTACAATATTCATTGATTTTTGCCATTGAAAAACGTCCAGAAATGATTGAAGCTACTGACTGAATGAAAGGAGCTGGCATCTCACTCTCTTTGAATCTTCTTTATCATGCTAAGAGGAGCAGGAAAAAGCAAAAAATTTCAGAATTGCACCTTGCAATGCGGAGAAATTACTGTTTGTGCATTTACAATATTCATTGATTTTTGCCATTGAAAAACGTCCAGAAATGATTGAAGCTACTGACTGAATGAAAGGAGCTGGCATCTCACTCTCTTTGAATCTTCTTTATCATGCTAAGAGGAGCAGGAAAAAGCAAAAAATTTCAGAATTACACCTTGCAATGCGGAGAAATTACTGTTTGTGCATTTACAATATTCATTAATTTTTGCCATTGAAAAACATCATGTTATTCATATCCCAGAAATGTTTGAAGCTACTGACTGAATGAAAGAAGCTGGCATCTCACTCTCTTTGAATCTTCTTTATCATGCTAAGAGGAGCAGGAAAAAGCAAAAAATTTCAGAATTGCACCTTGCAATGCGGAGAAATTACTGTTTGTGCATTTACAATATTCATTGATTTTTGCCATTGAAAAACGTCCAGAAATGATTGAAGCTACTGACTGAATGAAAGGAGCTGGCATCTCACTCTCTTTGAATCTTCTTTATCATGCTAAGAGGAGCAGGAAAAAGCAAAAAATTTCAGAATTGCACCTTGCAATGCGGAGAAATTACTGTTTGTGCATTTACAATATTCATTGATTTTTGCCATTGAAAAACATCATGTTATTCATATACCAGAAATGTTTGAAGCTACTGACTGAATGAAAGGAGCTGGCATCTCACTCTCTTTGAATCTTCTTTATCATGCTAAGAGGAGCAGGAAAAAGCTAAAAATTTCAGAATTGCACCTTGCAATGCGGAGAAATTACTGTTTGTGCATTTACAATATTCATTGATTTTTGCCATTGAAAAACGTCCAGAAATGATTGAAGCTACTGACTGAATGAAAGGAGCTGGCATCTCACTCTCTTTGAATCTTCTTTATCATGCTAAGAGGAGCAGGAAAATGCAAGAAATTTCAGAATTGCACCTTGCAATGCGGAGAAATTACTGTTTGTGCATTTACAATATTCATTGATTTTTGCCATTGAAAAACATCCAGAAATGATTGAAGCTACTGACTGAATGAAAGGAGCTGGCATCTCACTCTCTTTGAATCTTCTTTATCATGCTAAGAGGAGCAGGAAAAAGCCAAAAATTTCAGAATTGCACCTTGCAATGCGGAGAAATTACTGTTTGTGCATTTACAATATTCATTGATTTTTGCCATTGAAAAACATCATGTTATTCATATACCAGAAATGATTGAAGCTACTGACTGAATGAAAGGAGCTGGCATCTCACTCTCTTTGAATCTTCTTTATCATGCAAAGAGGAGCAGGAAAAAGCAAAAAATTTCAGAATTGCACCTTGCAATGCGGAGAAATTACTGTTTGTGCATTTACAATATTCATTGATTTTTGCCATTGAAAAACGTCCAGAAATGATTGAAGCTACTGACTGAATGAAAGGAGCTGGCATCTCACTCTCTTTGAATCTTCTTTATCATGCTAAGAGGAGCAGGAAAAAGCAAAAAATTTCAGAATTGCACCTTGCAATGCGGAGAAATTACTGTTTGTGCATTTACAATATTCATTGATTTTTGCCATTGAAAAACGTCCAGAAATGATTGAAGCAACTGACTGAATGAAAGGAGCTGGCATCTCACTCTCTTTGAATCTTCTTTATCATGCTAAGAGGAGCAGGAAAAAGCAAAAAATTTCAGAATTGCACCTTGCAATGCGGAGAAATTACTGTTTGTGCATTTACAATATTCATTGATTTTTGCCATTGAAAAACGTCCAGAAATAATTGAAGCTACTGACTGAATGAAAGGAGCTGGCATCTCACTCTCTTTGAATCTTCTTTATCATGCTAAGAGGAGCAGGAAAAAGCAAAAAATTTCAGAATTGCAACTTGCAATGCGGAGAAATTACTGTTTGTGCATTTACAATATTCATTGATTTTTGCCATTGAAAAACATCATGTTATTCATATACCAGAAATGATTGAAGCTACTGACTGAATGAAAGGAGCTGGCATCTCACTCTCTTTGAATATTCTTTATCATGCTAAGAGGAGCAGGAAAAAGCAAAAAATTTCAGAATTGCACCTTGCAATGCGGAGAAATTACTGTTTGTGCATTTACAATATTCATTGATTTTTGCCATTGAAAAACGTCCAGAAATGATTGAAGCTACTGACTGAATGAAAGGAGCTGGCATCTCACTCTCTTTGAATCTTCTTTATCATGCTAAGAGGAGCAGGAAAAAGCAAAAAATTTCAGAATTGCACCTTGCAATGCGGAGAAATTACTGTTTGTGCTTTTACAATATTCATTGATTTTTGCCATTGAAAAACATCATGTTATTCATATACCAGAAATGTTTGAAGCTACTGACTGAATGAAAGGAGCTGGCATCTCACTCTCTTTGAATCTTCTTTATCATGCTAAGAGGAGCAGGAAAAAGCAAAAAATTTCAGAATTGCACCTTGCAATGCGGAGAAATTACTGTTTGTGCATTTACAATATTCATTGATTTTTGCCATTGAAAAATGTCCAGAAATGATTGAAGCTGCTGACTGAATGAAAGGAGCTGGCATCTCACTCTCTTTGAATCTTCTTTATCATGCTAAGAGGAGCAGGAAAAAGCAAAAAATTTCAGAATTGCACCTTGCAATGCGGAGAAATTACTGTTTGTGCATTTACAATATTCATTGATTTTTGCCATTGAAAAACATCATGTTATTCATATACCAGAAATGATTGAAGCTACTGACTGAATGAAAGGAGCTGGCATCTCACTCTCTTTGAATCTTCTTTATCATGCTAAGAGGAGCAGGAAAAAGCAAAAAATTTCAGAATTGCACCTTGCAATGCGGAGAAATTACTGTTTGTGCATTTACAATATTCATTGATTTTTGCCATTGAAAAACGTCCAGAAATGATTGAAGCTACTGACTGAATGAAAGGAGCTGGCATCTCACTCTCTTTGAATCTTCTTTATCATGCTAAGAGGAGCAGGAAAAAGCAAAAAATTTCAGAATTGCACCTTGCAATGCGGAGAAATTACTGTTTGTGCATTTACAATATTCATTGATTTTTGCCATTGAAAAACGTCCAGAAATGATTGAAGCTACTGACTGAATGAAAGGAGCTGGCATCTCACTCTCTTTGAATCTTCTTTATCATGCTAAGAGGAGCAGGAAAAAGCAAAAAATTTCAGAATTGCACCTTGCAATGCGGAGAAATTACTGTTTGTGCATTTACAATATTCATTGATTTTTGCCATTGAAAAACATCATGTTATTCATATACCAGAAATGTTTGAAGCTACTGACTGAATGAAAGGAGCTGGCATCTCACTCTCTTTGAATCTTCTTTATCATGCTAAGAGGAGCAGGAAAAAGCAAAAAATTTCAGAATTGCACCTTGCAATGCGGAGAAATTACTGTTTGTGCATTTACAATATTCATTGATTTTTGCCATTGAAAAACGTCCAGAAATGATTGAAGCTACTGACTGAATGAAAGGAGCTGGCATCTCACTCTCTTTGAATCTTCTTTATCATGCTAAGAGGAGCAGGAAAAAGCAAAAAATTTCAGAATTGCACCTTGCAATGCGGAGAAATTACTGTTTGTGCATTTACAATATTCATTGATTTTTGCCATTGAAAAACATCATGTTATTCATATACCAGAAATGATTGAAGCTACTGACTGAATGAAAGGAGCTGGCATCTCGCTCTCTTTGAATCTTCTTTATCATGCTAAGAGGAGCAGGAAAAAGCAAAAAATTTCAGAATTGCACCTTGCAATGCGGAGAAATTACTGTTTGTGCATTTACAATATTCATTGATTTTTGCCATTGAAAAACGTCCAGAAATGATTGAAGCTACTGACTGAATGAAAGGAGCTGGCATCTCACTCTCTTTGAATCTTCTTTATCATGCTAAGAGGAGCAGGAAAAAGCAAAAAATTTCAGAATTGCACCTTGCAATGTGGAGAAATTACTGTTTGTGCATTTACAATATTCATTGATTTTTGCCATTGAAAAACATCATGTTATTCATATACCAGAAATGATTGAAGCTACTGACTGAATGAAAGGAGCTGGCATCTCACTCTCTTTGAATCTTCTTTATCATGCTAAGAGGAGCAGGAAAAAGCAAAAAATTTCAGAATTGCACCTTGCAATGCGGAGAAATTACTGTTTGTGCATTTACAATATTCATTGATTTTTGCCATTGAAAAACGTCCAGAAATGATTGAAGCTACTGACTGAATGAAAGGAGCTGGCATCTCACTCTCTTTGAATCTTCTTTATCATGCTAAGAGGAGCAGGAAAAAGCAAAAAATTTCAGAATTGCACCTTGCAATGCGGAGAAATTACTGTTTGTGCTTTTACAATATTCATTGATTTTTGCCATTGAAAAACATCATGTTATTCATATTCCAGAAATGTTTGAAGCTACTGACTGAATGAAAGGAGCTGGCATCTCACTCTCTTTGAATCTTCTTTATCATGCTAAGAGGAGCAGGAAAAAGCAAAAAATTTCAGAATTGCACCTTGCAATGCAGAGAAATTACTGTTTGTGCATTTACAATATTCATTGATTTTTGCCATTGAAAAACGTCCAGAAATGATTGAAGCTACTGACTGAATGAAAGGAGCTGGCATCTCACTCTCTTTGAATCTTCTTTATCATGCTAAGAGGAGCAGGAAAAAGCAAAAAATTTCAGAATTGCACCTTGCAATGCGGAGAAATTACTGTTTGTGCATTTACAATATTCATTGATTTTTGCCATTGAAAAACATCATGTTATTCATATACCAGAAATGATTGAAGCTACTGACTGAATGAAAGGAGCTGGCATCTTACTCTCTTTGAATCTTCTTTGTCATGCTAAGAGGAGCAGGAAAAAGCAAAAAATTTCAGAATTGCACCTTGCAATGCGGAGAAATTACTGTTTGAGCATTTACAATATTCATTGATTTTTGCCATTGAAAAACGTCCAGAAATGATTGAAGCTACTGACTGAATGAAAGGAGCTGGCATCTCACTCTCTTTGAATCTTCTTTATCATGCTAAGAGGAGCAGGAAAAAGCAAAAAATTTCAGAATTGCACCTTGCAATGCGGAGAAATTACTGTTTGTGCATTTACAATATTCATTGATTTTTGCCATTGAAAAACGTCCAGAAATGATTGAAGCTACTGACTGAATGAAAGGAGCTGGCATCTCACTCTCTTTGAATCTTCTTTATCATGCTAAGAGGAGCAGGAAAAAGCAAAAAATTTCAGAATTGCACCTTGCAATGCGGAGAAATTACTGTTTGTGCATTTACAATATTCATTGATTTTTGCCATTGAAAAACATCATGTTATTCATATACCAGAAATGTTTGTAGCTACTGACTGAATGAAAGGAGCTGGCATCTCACTCTCTTTGAATCTTCTTTATCATGCTAAGAGGAGCAGGAAAAAGCAAAAAATTTCAGAATTGCACCTTGCAATGCGGAGAAATTACTGTTTGTGCATTTACAATATTCATTGATTTTTGCCATTGAAAAACGTCCAGAAATGATTGAAGCTACTGACTGAATGAAAGGAGCTGGCATCTCACTCTCTTTGAATCTTCTTTATCATGCTAAGAGGAGCAGGAAAAAGCAAAAAATTTCAGAATTGCACCTTGCAATGCGGAGAAATTACTATTTGTGCATTTACAATATTCATTGATTTTTGCCATTGAAAAACGTCCAGAAATGATTGAAGCTACTGACTGAATGAAAGGAGCTGGCATCTCACTCTCTTTGAATCTTCTTTATCATGCTAAGAGGAGCAGGAAAAAGCAAAAAATTTCAGAATTGCACCTTGCAATGCGGAGAAATTACTCTTTGTGCATTTACAATATTCATTGATTTTTGCCATTGAAAAACATCATGTTATTCATATACCAGAAATGTTTGAAGCTACTGACTGAATGAAAGAAGCTGGCATCTCACTCTCTTTGAATCTTCTTTATCATGCTAAGAGGAGCAGGAAAAAGCAAAAAATTTCAGAATTGCACCTTGCAATGCGGAGAAATTACTGTTTGTGCATTTACAATATTCATTGATTTTTGCCATTGAAAAACATCATGTTATTCATATACCAGAAATGTTTGAAGCTACTGACTGAATGAAAGGAGCTGGCATCTCACTCTCTTTGAATCTTCTTTATCATGCTAAGAGGAGCAGGAAAAAGCAAAAAATTTCAGAATTGCACCTTGCAATGCGGAGAAATTACTGTTTGTGCATTTACAATATTCATTGATTTTTGCCATTGAAAAACGTCCAGAAATGATTGAAGCTACTGACTGAATGAAAGGAGCTGGCATCTCACTCTCTTTGAATCTTCTTTATCATGCTAAGAGGAGCAGGAAAAAGCAAAAAATTTCAGAATTGCACCTTGCAATGCGGAGAAATTACTGTTTGTGCATTTACAATATTCATTGATTTTTGCCATTGAAAAACATCATGTTATTCATATACCAGAAATGATTGAAGCTACTGACTGAATGAAAGGAGCTGGCATCTCGCTCTCTTTGAATCTTCTTTATCATGCTAAGAGGAGCAGGAAAAAGCAAAAAATTTCAGAATTGCACCTTGCAATGCGGAGAAATTACTGTTTGTGCATTTACAATATTCATTGATTTTTGCCATTGAAAAACGTCCAGAAATGATTGAAGCTACTGACTGAATGAAAGGAGCTGTCATCTCACTCTCTTTGAATCTTCTTTATCATGCTAAGAGGAGCAGGAAAAAGCAAAAAATTTCAGAATTGCACCTTGCAATGCGGAGAAATTACTGTTTGTGCATTTACAATATTCATTGATTTTTGCCATTGAAAAACGTCCAGAAATGATTGAAGCTACTGACTGAATGAAAGGAGCTGGCATCTCACTCTCTTTGAATCTTCTTTATCATGCTAAGAGGAGCAGGAAAAAGCAAAAAATTTCAGAATTGCAACTTGCAATGCGGAGAAATTACTGTTTGTGCATTTATAATATTCATTGATTTTTGCCATTGAAAAACATCATGTTATTCATATACCAGAAATGATTGAAGCTACTGACTGAATGAAAGGAGCTGGCATCTCACTCTCTTTGAATCTTCTTTATCATGCTAAGAGGAGCAGGAAAAAGCAAAAAATTTCAGAATTGCACCTTGCAATGCGGAGAAATTACTGTTTGTGCATTTACAATATTCATTGATTTTTGCCATTGAAAAACGTCCAGAAATGATTGAAGCTACTGACTGAATGAAAGGAGCTGGCATCTCACTCTCTTTGAATCTTCTTTATCATGCTAAGAGGAGCAGGAAAAAGCAAAAAATTTCAGAATTGCACCTTGCAATGCGGAGAAATTACTGTTTGTGCTTTTACAATATTCATTGATTTTTGCCATTGAAAAACATCATATTATTCATATACCAGAAATGTTTGAAGCTACTGACTGAATGAAAGGAGCTGGCATCTCACTCTCTTTGAATCTTCTTTATCATGCTAAGAGGAGCAGGAAAAAGCAAAAAATTTCAGAATTGCACCTTGCAATGCGGAGAAATTACTGTTTGTGCATTTACAATATTCATTGATTTTTGCCATTGAAAAACGTCCAGAAATGATTGAAGCTACTGACTGAATGAAAGGAGCTGGCATCTCACTCTCTTTGAATCTTCTTTATCATGCTAAGAGGAGCAGGAAAAAGCAAAAAATTTCAGAATTGCACCTTGCAATGCGGAGAAATTACTGTTTGTGCATTTACAATATTCATTGATTTTTGCCATTGAAAAACGTCCAGAAATGATTGAAGCTACTGACTGAATGAAAGGAGCTGGCATCTCACTCTCTTTGAATCTTCTTTATCATGCTAAGAGGAGCAGGAAAAAGCAAAAAATTTCAGAATTGCACCTTGCAATGCGGAGAAATTACTGTTTGTGCATTTACAATATTCATTGATTTTTGCCATTGAAAAACATCATGTTATTCATATACCAGAAATGATTGAAGCTACTGACTGAATGAAAGGAGCTGGCATCTTACTCTCTTTGAATCTTCTTTGTCATGCTAAGAGGAGCAGGAAAAAGCAAAAAATTTCAGAATTGCACCTTGCAATGCGGAGAAATTACTGTTTGTGCATTTACAATATTCATTGATTTTTGCCATTGAAAAACGTCCAGAAATGATTGAAGCTACTGACTGAATGAAAGGAGCTGGCATCTCACTCTCTTTGAATCTTCTTTATCATGCTAAGAGGAGCAGGAAAAAGCAAAAAATTTCAGAATTGCACCTTGCAATGCGGAGAAATTACTGTTTGTGCATTTACAATATTCATTGATTTTTGCCATTGAAAAACGTCCAGAAATGATTGAAGCTACTGACTGAATGAAAGGAGCTGGCATCTCACTCTCTTTGAATCTTCTTTATCATGCTAAGAGGAGCAGGAAAAAGCAAAAAATTTCAGAATTGCACCTTGCAATGCGGAGAAATTACTGTTTGTGCATTTACAATATTCATTGATTTTTGCCATTGAAAAACATCATGTTATTCATATACCAGAAATGTTTGTAGCTACTGACTAAATGAAAGGAGCTGGCATCTCACTCTCTTTGAATCTTCTTTATCATGCTAAGAGGAGCAGGAAAAAGCAAAAAATTTCAGAATTGCACCTTGCAATGCGGAGAAATTACTGTTTGTGCATTTACAATATTCATTGATTTTTGCCATTGAAAAACGTCCAGAAATGATTGAAGCTACTGACTGAATGAAAGGAGCTGGCATCTCACTCTCTTTGAATCTTCTTTATCATGCTAAGAGGAGCAGGAAAAAGCAAAAAATTTCAGAATTGCACCTTGCAATGCGGAGAAATTACTGTTTGTGCTTTTACAATATTCATTGATTTTTGCCATTGAAAAACATCATGTTATTCATATACCAGAAATGTTTGAAGCTACTGACTGAATGAAAGGAGCTGGCATCTCACTCTCTTTGAATCTTCTTTATCATGCTAAGAGGAGCAGGAAAAAGCAAAAAATTTCAGAATTGCACCTTGCAATGCGGAGAAATTACTGTTTGTGCATTTACAATATTCATTGATTTTTGCCATTGAAAAACGTCCAGAAATGATTGAAGCTACTGACTGAATGAAAGGAGCTGGCATCTCACTCTCTTTGAAGCTTCTTTATCATGCTAAGAGGAGCAGGAAAAAGCAAAAAATTTCAGAATTGCACCTTGCAATGCGGAGAAATTACTGTTTGTGCATTTACAATATTCATTGATTTTTGCCATTGAAAAACGTCCAGAAATGATTGAAGCTACTGACTGAATGAAAGGAGCTGGCATCTCACTCTCTTTGAATCTTCTTTATCATGCTAAGAGGAGCAGGAAAAAGCAAAAAATTTCAGAATTGCAACTTGCAATGCGGAGAAATTACTGTTTGTGCATTTACAATATTCATTGATTTTTGCCATTGAAAAACATCATGTTATTCATATACCAGAAATGATTGAAGCTACTGACTGAATGAAAGGAGCTGGCATCTCACTCTCTTTGAATCTTCTTTATCATGCTAAGAGGAGCAGGAAAAAGCAAAAAATTTCAGAATTGCACCTTGCAATGCGGAGAAATTACTGTTTGTGCATTTACAATATTCATTGATTTTTGCCATTGAAAAACGTCCAGAAATGATTGAAGCTACTGACTGAATGAAAGGAGCTGGCATCTCACTCTCTTTGAATCTTCTTTATCATGCTAAGAGGAGCAGGAAAAAGCAAAAAATTTCAGAATTGCACCTTGCAATGCGGAGAAATTACTGTTTGTGCTTTTACAATATTCATTGATTTTTGCCATTGAAAAACATCATATTATTCATATACCAGAAATGTTTGAAGCTACTGACTGAATGAAAGGAGCTGGCATCTCACTCTCTTTGAATCTTCTTTATCATGCTAAGAGGAGCAGGAAAAAGCAAAAAATTTCAGAATTGCACCTTGCAATGCGGAGAAATTACTGTTTGTGCATTTACAATATTCATTGATTTTTGCCATTGAAAAACGTCCAGAAATGATTGAAGCTACTGACTGAATGAAAGGAGCTGGCATCTCACTCTCTTTGAATCTTCTTTATCATGCTAAGAGGAGCAGGAAAAAGCAAAAAATTTCAGAATTGCACCTTGCAATGCGGAGAAATTACTGTTTGTGCATTTACAATATTCATTGATTTTTTCCATTGAAAAACGTCCAGAAATGATTGAAGCTACTGACTGAATGAAAGGAGCTGGCATCTCACTCTCTTTGAATCTTCTTTATCATGCTAAGAGGAGCAGGAAAAAGCAAAAAATTTCAGAATTGCACCTTGCAATGCGGAGAAATTACTGTTTGTGCATTTACAATATTCATTGATTTTTGCCATTGAAAAACATCATGTTATTCATATACCAGAAATGATTGAAGCTACTGACTGAATGAAAGGAGCTGGCATCTTACTCTCTTTGAATCTTCTTTGTCATGCTAAGAGGAGCAGGAAAAAGCAAAAAATTTCAGAATTGCACCTTGCAATGCGGAGAAATTACTGTTTGTGCATTTACAATATTCATTGATTTTTGCCATTGAAAAACGTCCAGAAATGATTGAAGCTACTGACTGAATGAAAGGAGCTGGCATCTCACTCTCTTTGAATCTTCTTTATCATGCTAAGAGGAGCAGGAAAAAGCAAAAAATTTCAGAATTGCACCTTGCAATGCGGAGAAATTACTGTTTGTGCATTTACAATATTCATTGATTTTTGCCATTGAAAAACGTCCAGAAATGATTGAAGCTACTGACTGAATGAAAGGAGCTGGCATCTCACTCTCTTTGAATCTTCTTTATCATGCTAAGAGGAGCAGGAAAAAGCAAAAAATTTCAGAATTGCACCTTGCAATGCGGAGAAATTACTGTTTGTGCATTTACAATATTCATTGATTTTTGCCATTGAAAAACATCATGTTATTCATATACCAGAAATGTTTGTAGCTACTGACTGAATGAAAGGAGCTGGCATCTCACTCTCTTTGAATCTTCTTTATCATGCTAAGAGGAGCAGGAAAAAGCAAAAAATTTCAGAATTGCACCTTGCAATGCGGAGAAATTACTGTTTGTGCATTTACAATATTCATTGATTTTTGCCATTGAAAAACGTCCAGAAATGATTGAAGCTACTGACTGAATGAAAGGAGCTGGCATCTCACTCTCTTTGAATCTTCTTTATCATGCTAAGAGGAGCAGGAAAAAGCAAAAAATTTCAGAATTGCACCTTGCAATGCGGAGAAATTACTGTTTGTGCATTTACAATATTCATTGATTTTTGCCATTGAAAAACGTCCAGAAATGATTGAAGCTACTGACTGAATGAAAGGAGCTGGCATCTCACTCTCTTTGAATCTTCTTTATCATGCTAAGAGGAGCAGGAAAAAGCAAAAAATTTCAGAATTGCACCTTGCAATGCGGAGAAATTACTCTTTGTGCATTTACAATATTCATTGATTTTTGCCATTGAAAAACATCATGTTATTCATATACCAGAAATGTTTGAAGCTACTGACTGAATGAAAGGAGCTGGCATCTCACTCTCTTTGAATCTTCTTTATCATGCTAAAAGGAGCAGGAAAAAGCAAAAAATTTCAGAATTGCACCTTGCAATGTGGAGAAATTACTGTTTGTGCATTTACAATATTCATTGATTTTTACCATTGAAAAACGTCCAGAAATGATTGAAGCTACTGACTGAATGAAAGTAGCTGGCATCTCACTCTCTTTGAATCTTCTTTATCATGCTAAGAGGAGCAGGAAAAAGCAAAAAATTTCAGACTTGCACCTTGCAATGCGGAGAAATTACTGTTTGTGCATTTACAATATTCATTGATTTTTGCCATTGAAAAACATCATGTTATTCATATACCAGAAATGTTTGAAGCTACTGACTGAATGAAAGGAGCTGGCATCTCACTCTCTTTGAATCTTCTTTATCATGCTAAGAGGAGCAGGAAAAAGCAAAAAATTTCAGAATTGCACCTTGCAATGCGGAGAAATTACTGTTTGTGCATTTACAATATTCATTGATTTTTGCCATTGAAAAACGTCCAGAAATGATTGAAGCTACTGACTGAATGAAAGGAGCTGGCATCTCACTCTCTTTGAATCTTCTTTATCATGCTAAGAGGAGCAGGAAAAAGCAAAAAATTTCAGAATTGCACCTTGCAATGCGGAGAAATTACTGTTTGTGCATTTACAATATTCATTGATTTTTGCCATTGAAAAACGTCCAGAAATGATTGAAGCTACTGACTGAATGAAAGGAGCTGGCATCTCACTCTCTTTGAATCTTCTTTATCATGCTAAGAGGAGCAGGAAAAATCAAAAAATTTCAGAATTGCACCTTGCAATGCGGAGAAATTACTGTTTGTGCATTTACAATATTCAATGATTTTTGCCATTGAAAAACATGTTATTCATATACCAGAAATGTTTGAAGCTACTGACTGAATGAAAGGAGCTGGCACCTCACTCTCTTTGAATCTTCTTTATCATGCTAAGAGGAGCGGGAAAAAGCAAAAAATTTCAGAATTGCACCTTGCAATGCGGAGAAATTACTGTTTGTGCATTTACAATATTCATTGATTTTTGCCATTGAAAAACATCCAGAAATAATTGAAGGTACTGACTGAATGAAAGGAGCTGGCATCTCACTCTCTTTGAATCTTCTTTATCATGCTAAGAGGAGCAGGAAAAAGCAAAAAATTTCAGAATTGCACCTTGCAATGCGGAGAAATTACTGTTTGTGCATTTACAATATTCATTGATTTTTGCCATTGAAAAACGTCCAGAAATGATTGAAGCTACTGACTGAATGAAAGGAGCTGGCATCTCACTCTCTTTGAATCTTCTTTATCATGCTAAGAGGAGCAGGAAAAAGCAAAAAATTTCAGAATTGCACCTTGCAATGCGGAGAAATTACAGTTTGTGCATTTACAATATTCATTGATTTTTGCCATTGAAAAACATCCAGAAATGATTGAAGCTACTGACTGAATGAAAGGAGCTGGCATCTCACTCTCTTTGAATATTCTTTATCATGCTAAGAGGAGCAGGAAAAAGCAAAAAATTTCAGAATTGCACCTTGCAATGCGGAGAAATTACTGTTTGTGCATTTACAATATTCATTGATTTTTGCCATTGAAAAACATCATGTTATTCATATACCAGAAATGTTTGAAGCTACTGACTGAATGAAAGGAGCTGGCATCTCACTCTCTTTGAATCTTCTTTATCATGCTAAGAGGAGCAGGAAAAAGCAAAAAATTTCAGAATTGCACCTTGCAATGTGGAGAAATTACTGTTTGTGCATTTACAATATTCATTGATTTTTACCATTGAAAAACGTCCAGAAATGATTGAAGCTACTGACTGAATGAAAGTAGCTGGCATCTCACTCTCTTTGAATCTTCTTTATCATGCTAAGAGGAGCAGGAAAAAGCAAAAAATTTCAGAATTGCACCTTGCAATGCAGAGAAATTACTGTTTGTGCATTTACAATATTCATTGATTTTTGCCATTGAAAAACATCATGTTATTCATATACCAGAAATGTTTGAAGCTACTGACTGAATGAAAGGAGCTGGCATCTCACTCTCTTTGAATCTTCTTTATCATGCTAAGAGGAGCAGGAAAAAGCAAAAAATTTCAGAATTGCACCTTGCAATGTGGAGAAATTACTGTTTGTGCATTTACAATATTCATTGATTTTTACCATTGAAAAACGTCCAGAAATGATTGAAGCTACTGACTGAATGAAAGTAGCTGGCATCTCACTCTCTTTGAATCTTCTTTATCATGCTAAGAGGAGCAGGAAAAAGCAAAAAATTTCAGACTTGCACCTTGCAATGCGGAGAAATTACTGTTTGTGCATTTACAATATTCATTGATTTTTGCCATTGAAAAACATCATGTTATTCATATACCAGAAATGTTTGAAGCTACTGACTGAATGAAAGGAGCTGGCATCTCACTCTCTTTGAATCTTCTTTATCATGCTAAGAGGAGCAGGAAAAAGCAAAAAATTTCAGAATTGCACCTTGCAATGCGGAGAAATTACTGTTTGTGCATTTACAATATTCATTGATTTTTGCCATTGAAAAACGTCCAGAAATGATTGAAGCTACTGACTGAATGAAAGGAGCTGGCATCTCACTCTCTTTGAATCTTGTTTATCATGCTAAGAGGAGCAGGAAAAAGCAAAAAATTTCAGAATTGCACCTTGCAATGCGGAGAAATTACTGTTTGTGCATTTACAATATTCATTGATTTTTGCCATTGAAAAACGTCCAGAAATGATTGAAGCTACTGACTGAATGAAAGGAGCTGGCATCTCACTCTCTTTGAATCTTCTTTATCATGCTAAGAGGAGCAGGAAAAAGCAAAAAATTTCAGAATTGCACCTTGCAATGCGGAGAAATTACTGTTTGTGCATTTACAATATTCATTGATTTCTGCCATTGAAAAACATCATGTTATTCATATACCAGAAATGATTGAAGCTACTGACTGAATGAAAGGAGCTGGCATCTCACTCTCTTTGAATCTTCTTTATCATGCTAAGAGGAGCAGGAAAAAGCAAAAAATTTCAGAATTGCACCTTGCAATGCGGAGAAATTACTGTTTGTGCATTTACAATATTCATTGATTTTTGCCATTGAAAAACGTCCAGAAATGATTGAAGCTACTGACTGAATGAAAGGAACTGGCATCTCACTCTCTTTGAATCTTCTTTATCATGCTAAGAGGAGCAGGAAAAAGCAAAAAATTTCAGAATTGCACCTTGCAATGCGGAGAAATTACTGTTTGTGCATTTACAAAATTCATTGATTTTTGCCATTGAAAAACATCATGTTATTCATATACCAGAAATGTTTGAAGCTACTGACTGAATGAAAGGAGCTGACATCTCACTCTCTTTGAATCTTCTTTACAATGCTAAGAGGAGCAGGAAAAAGCAAAAAATTTCAGAATTGCACCTTGCAATGCGGAGAAATTACTGTTTGTGCATTTACAATATTCATTGATTTTTGCCATTGAAAAACGTCCAGAAATGATTGAAGCTACTGACTGAATGAAAGGAGCTGGCATCTCACTCTCTTTGAATCTTCTTTATCATGCTAAGAGGAGCAGGAAAAAGCAAAAAATTTCAGAATTGCACCTTGCAATGCGGAGAAATTACTGTTTGTGCATTTACAATATTCATTGATTTTTGCCATTGAAAAACGTCCAGAAATGATTGAAGCTACTGACTGAATGAAAGGAGCTGGCATCTCACTCTCTTTGAATCTTCTTTATCATGCTAAGAGGAGCAGGAAAAAGCAAAAAATTTCAGAATTGCACCTTGCAATGCGGAGAAATTACTGTTTGTGCATTTACAATATTCATTGATTTTTGCCATTGAAAAACATCATGTTATTCATATACCAGAAATGATTGAAGCTACTGACTGAATGAAAGGAGCTGGCATCTCACTCTCTTTGAATCTTCTTTATCATGCTAAGAGGAGCAGGAAAAAGCAAAAAATTTCAGAATTGCACCTTGCAATGCGGAGAAATTACTGTTTGTGCATTTACAATATTCATTGATTTTTGCCATTGAAAAACGTCCAGAAATGATTGAAGCTACTGACTGAATGTAAGGAACTGGCATCTCACTCTCTTTGAATCTTCTTTATCATGCTAAGAGGAGCAGGAAAAAGCAAAAAATTTCAGAATTGCACCTTGCAATGCGGAGAAATTACTGTTTGTGCATTTACAAAATTCATTGATTTTTGCCATTGAAAAACATCATGTTATTCATATACCAGAAATGTTTGAAGCTACTGACTGAATGAAAGGAGCTGACATCTCGCTCTCTTTGAATCTTCTTTATCATGCTAAGAGGAGCAGGAAAAAGCAAAAAATTTCAGAATTGCACCTTGCAATGCGGAGAAATTACTGTTTGTGCATTTACAATATTCATTGATTTTTGCCATTGAAAAACGTCCAGAAATGATTGAAGCTACTGACTGAATGAAAGGAGCTGGCATCTCACTCTCTTTGAATCTTCTTTATCATGCTAAGAGGAGCAGGAAAAAGCAAAAAATTTCAGAATTGCACCTTGCAATGCGGAGAAATTACTGTTTGTGCATTTACAATATTCATTGATTTTTGCCATTGAAAAACATCATGTTATTCATATACCAGAAATGATTGAAGCTACTGACTGAATGAAAGGAGCTGGCATCTCACTCTCTTTGAATCTTCTTTATCATGCTAAGAGGAGCAGGAAAAAGCAAAAAATTTCAGAATTGCACCTTGCAATGTGGAGAAATTACTGTTTGTGCATTTACAATATTCATTGATTTTTACCATTGAAAAACGTCCAGAAAAGATTGAAGCTACTGACTGAATGAAAGTAGCTGGCATCTCACTCTCTTTGAATCTTCTTTATCATGCTAAGAGGAGCAGGAAAAAGCAAAAAATTTCAGACTTGCACCTTGCAATGCGGAGAAATTACTGTTTGTGCATTTACAATATTCATTGATTTTTGCCATTGAAAAACATCATGTTATTCATATACCAGAAATGTTTGAAGCTACTGACTGAATGAAAGGAGCTGGCATCTCACTCTCTTTGAATCTTCTTTATCATGCTAAGAGGAGCAGGAAAAAGCAAAAAATTTCAGAATTGCACCTTGCAATGCGGAGAAATTACTGTTTGTGCATTTACAATATTCATTGATTTTTGCCATTGAAAAACGTCCAGAAATGATTGAAGCTACTGACTGAATGAAAGGAGCTGGCATCTCACTCTCTTTGAATCTTGTTTATCATGCTAAGAGGAGCAGGAAAAAGCAAAAAATTTCAGAATTGCACCTTGCAATGCGGAGAAATTACTGTTTGTGCATTTACAATATTCATTGATTTTTGCCATTGAAAAACGTCCAGAAATGATTGAAGCTACTGACTGAATGAAAGGAGCTGGCATCTCACTCTCTTTGAATCTTCTTTATCATGCTAAGAGGAGCAGGAAAAAGCAAAAAAATTCAGAATTGCACCTTGCAATGCGGAGAAATTACTGTTTGTGCATTTACAATATTCATTGATTTTTGCCATTGAAAAACATCATGTTATTCATATACCAGAAATGATTGAAGCTACTGACTGAATGAAAGGAGCTGGCATCTCACTCTCTTTGAATCTTCTTTATCATGCTAAGAGGAGCAGGAAAAAGCAAAAAATTTCAGAATTGCACCTTGCAATGCGGAGAAATTACTGTTTGTGCATTTACAATATTCATTGATTTTTGCCATTGAAAAACGTCCAGAAATGATTGAAGCTACTGACTGAATGAAAGGAGCTGGCATCTCACTCTCTTTGAATCTTCTTTATCATGCTAAGAGGAGCAGGAAAAAGCAAAAAATTTCAGAATTGCACCTTGCAATGCGGAGAAATTACTGTTTGTGCATTTACAATATTCATTGATTTTTGCCATTGAAAAACATCATGTTATTCATATACCAGAAATGTTTGAAGCTACTGACTGAATGAAAGGAGCTGGCATCTCACTCTCTTTGAATCTTCTTTATCATGCTAAGAGGAGCAGGAAAAAGCAAAAAATTTCAGAATTGCACCTTGCAATGCGGAGAAATTACTGTTTGTGCATTTACAATATTCATTGATTTTTGCCATTGAAAAACGTCCAGAAATGATTGAAGCTACTGACTGAATGAAAGGAGCTGGCATCTCACTCTCTTTGAATCTTCTTTATCATGCTAAGAGGAGCAGGAAAAAGCAAAAAATTTCAGAATTGCACCTTGCAATGCGGAGAAATTACTGTTTGTGCATTTACAATATTCATTGATTTTTGCCATTGAAAAACGTCCAGAAATGATTGAAGCTACTGACTGAATGAAAGGAGCTGGCATCTCACTCTCTTTGAATCTTCTTTATCATGCTAAGAGGAGCAGGAAAAAGCAAAAAATTTCAGAATTGCAACTTGCAATGCGGAGAAATTACTGTTTGTGCATTTACAATATTCATTGATTTTTGCCATTGAAAAACATCATGTTATTCATATACCAGAAATGATTGAAGCTACTGACTGAATGAAAGGAGCTGGCATCTCACTCTCTTTGAATCTTCTTTATCATGCTAAGAGGAGCAGGAAAAAGCAAAAAATTTCAGAATTGCACCTTGCAATGCGGAGAAATTACTGTTTGTGCATTTACAATATTCATTGATTTTTGCCATTGAAAAACGTCCAGAAATGATTGAAGCTACTGACTGAATGAAAGGAGCTGGCATCTCACTCTCTTTGAATCTTCTTTATCATGCTAAGAGGAGCAGGAAAAAGCAAAAAATTTCAGAATTGCACCTTGCAATGTGGAGAAATTACTGTTTGTGCATTTACAATATTCATTGATTTTTACCATTGAAAAACGTCCAGAAATGATTGAAGCTACTGACTGAATGAAAGTAGCTGGCATCTCACTCTCTTTGAATCTTCTTTATCATGCTAAGAGGAGCAGGAAAAAGCAAAAAATTTCAGACTTGCACCTTGCAATGCGGAGAAATTACTGTTTGTGCATTTACAATATTCATTGATTTTTGCCATTGAAAAACATCATGTTATTCATATACCAGAAATGTTTGAAGCTACTGACTGAATGAAAGGAGCTGGCATCTCACTCTCTTTGAATCTTCTTTATCATGCTAAGAGGAGCAGGAAAAAGCAAAAAATTTCAGAATTGCACCTTGCAATGCGGAGAAATTACTGTTTGTGCATTTACAATATTCATTGATTTTTGCCATTGAAAAACGTCCAGAAATGATTGAAGCTACTGACTGAATGAAAGGAGCTGGCATCTCACTCTCTTTGAATCTTGTTTATCATGCTAAGAGGAGCAGGAAAAAGCAAAAAATTTCAGAATTGCACCTTGCAATGCGGAGAAATTACTGTTTGTGCATTTACAATATTCATTGATTTTTGCCATTGAAAAACGTCCAGAAATGATTGAAGCTACTGACTGAATGAAAGGAGCTGGCATCTCACTCTCTTTGAATCTTCTTTATCATGCTAAGAGGAGCAGGAAAAAGCAAAAAAATTCAGAATTGCACCTTGCAATGCGGAGAAATTACTGTTTGTGCATTTACAATATTCATTGATTTTTGCCATTGAAAAACATCATGTTATTCATATACCAGAAATGATTGAAGCTACTGACTGAATGAAAGGAGCTGGCATCTCACTCTCTTTGAATCTTCTTTATCATGCTAAGAGGAGCAGGAAAAAGCAAAAAATTTCAGAATTGCACCTTGCAATGCGGAGAAATTACTGTTTGTGCATTTACAATATTCATTGATTTTTGCCATTGAAAAACGTCCAGAAATGATTGAAGCTACTGACTGAATGAAAGGAGCTGGCATCTCACTCTCTTTGAATCTTCTTTATCATGCTAAGAGGAGCAGGAAAAAGCAAAAAATTTCAGAATTGCACCTTGCAATGCGGAGAAATTACTGTTTGTGCATTTACAATATTCATTGATTTTTGCCATTGAAAAACATCATGTTATTCATATACCAGAAATGTTTGAAGCTACTGACTGAATGAAAGGAGCTGGCATCTCACTCTCTTTGAATCTTCTTTATCATGCTAAGAGGAGCAGGAAAAAGCAAAAAATTTCAGAATTGCACCTTGCAATGCGGAGAAATTACTGTTTGTGCATTTACAATATTCATTGATTTTTGCCATTGAAAAACGTCCAGAAATGATTGAAGCTACTGACTGAATGAAAGGAGCTGGCATCTCACTCTCTTTGAATCTTCTTTATCATGCTAAGAGGAGCAGGAAAAAGCAAAAAATTTCAGAATTGCACCTTGCAATGCGGAGAAATTACTGTTTGTGCATTTACAATATTCATTGATTTTTGCCATTGAAAAACGTCCAGAAATGATTGAAGCTACTGACTGAATGAAAGGAGCTGGCATCTCACTCTCTTTGAATCTTCTTTATCATGCTAAGAGGAGCAGGAAAAAGCAAAAAATTTCAGAATTGCAACTTGCAATGCGGAGAAATTACTGTTTGTGCATTTACAATATTCATTGATTTTTGCCATTGAAAAACATCATGTTATTCATATACCAGAAATGATTGAAGCTACTGACTGAATGAAAGGAGCTGGCATCTCACTCTCTTTGAATCTTCTTTATCATGCTAAGAGGAGCAGGAAAAAGCAAAAAATTTCAGAATTGCACCTTGCAATGCGGAGAAATTACTGTTTGTGCATTTACAATATTCATTGATTTTTGCCATTGAAAAACGTCCAGAAATGATTGAAGCTACTGACTGAATGAAAGGAGCTGGCATCTCACTCTCTTTGAATCTTCTTTATCATGCTAAGAGGAGCAGGAAAAAGCAAAAAATTTCAGAATTGCACCTTGCAATGCGGAGAAATTACTGTTTGTGCATTTACAATATTCATTGATTTTTGCCATTGAAAAACATCATGTTATTCATATACCAGAAATGATTGAAGCTACTGACTGAATGAAAGGAGCTGGCATCTCACTCTCTTTGAATCTTCTTTATCATGCTAAGAGGAGCAGGAAAAAGCAAAAAATTTCAGAATTGCACCTTGCAATGCGGAGAAATTACTGTTTGTGCATTTACAATATTCATTGATTTTTGCCATTGAAAAACGTCCAGAAATGATTGAAGCTACTGACTGAATGAAAGGAGCTGGCATCTCACTCTCTTTGAATCTTCTTTATCATGCTAAGAGGAGCAGGAAAAAGCAAAAAATTTCAGAATTGCACCTTGCAATGCGGAGAAATTACTGTTTGTGCATTTACAATATTCATTGATTTTTGCCATTGAAAAACATCATGTTATTCATATACCAGAAATGATTGAAGCTACTGACTGAATGAAAGGAGCTGGCATCTCACTCTCTTTGAATCTTCTTTATCATGCTAAGAGGAGCAGGAAAAAGCAAAAAATTTCAGAATTGCACCTTGCAATGTGGAGAAATTACTGTTTGTGCATTTACAATATTCATTGATTTTTACCATTGAAAAACGTCCAGAAATGATTGAAGCTACTGACTGAATGAAAGTAGCTGGCATCTCACTCTCTTTGAATCTTCTTTATCATGCTAAGAGGAGCAGGAAAAAGCAAAAAATTTCAGACTTGCACCTTGCAATGCGGAGAAATTACTGTTTGTGCATTTACAATATTCATTGATTTTTGCCATTGAAAAACATCATGTTATTCATATACCAGAAATGTTTGAAGCTACTGACTGAATGAAAGGAGCTGGCATCTCACTCTCTTTGAATCTTCTTTATCATGCTAAGAGGAGCAGGAAAAAGCAAAAAATTTCAGAATTGCACCTTGCAATGCGGAGAAATTACTGTTTGTGCATTTACAATATTCATTGATTTTTGCCATTGAAAAACGTCCAGAAATGATTGAAGCTACTGACTGAATGAAAGGAGCTGGCATCTCACTCTCTTTGAATCTTGTTTATCATGCTAAGAGGAGCAGGAAAAAGCAAAAAATTTCAGAATTGCACCTTGCAATGCGGAGAAATTACTGTTTGTGCATTTACAATATTCATTGATTTTTGCCATTGAAAAACGTCCAGAAATGATTGAAGCTACTGACTGAATGAAAGGAGCTGGCATCTCACTCTCTTTGAATCTTCTTTATCATGCTAAGAGGAGCAGGAAAAAGCAAAAAAATTCAGAATTGCACCTTGCAATGCGGAGAAATTACTGTTTGTGCATTTACAATATTCATTGATTTTTGCCATTGAAAAACGTCCAGAAATGATTGAAGCTACTGACTGAATGAAAGGAGCTGGCATCTCACTCTCTTTGAATCTTCTTTATCATGCTAAGAGGAGCAGGAAAAAGCAAAAAATTTCAGAATTGCACCTTGCAATGCGGAGAAATTACTGTTTGTGCATTTACAATATTCATTGATTTTTGCCATTGAAAAACATCATGTTATTCATATACCAGAAATGATTGAAGCTACTGACTGAATGAAAGGAGCTGGCATCTCACTCTCTTTGAATCTTCTTTATCATGCTAAGAGGAGCAGGAAAAAGCAAAAAATTTCAGAATTGCACCTTGCAATGTGGAGAAATTACTGTTTGTGCATTTACAATATTCATTGATTTTTACCATTGAAAAACGTCCAGAAATGATTGAAGCTACTGACTGAATGAAAGTAGCTGGCATCTCACTCTCTTTGAATCTTCTTTATCATGCTAAGAGGAGCAGGAAAAAGCAAAAAATTTCAGACTTGCACCTTGCAATGCGGAGAAATTACTGTTTGTGCATTTACAATATTCATTGATTTTTGCCATTGAAAAACATCATGTTATTCATATACCAGAAATGTTTGAAGCTACTGACTGAATGAAAGGAGCTGGCATCTCACTCTCTTTGAATCTTCTTTATCATGCTAAGAGGAGCAGGAAAAAGCAAAAAATTTCAGAATTGCACCTTGCAATGCGGAGAAATTACTGTTTGTGCATTTACAATATTCATTGATTTTTGCCATTGAAAAACGTCCAGAAATGATTGAAGCTACTGACTGAATGAAAGGAGCTGGCATCTCACTCTCTTTGAATCTTGTTTATCATGCTAAGAGGAGCAGGAAAAAGCAAAAAATTTCAGAATTGCACCTTGCAATGCGGAGAAATTACTGTTTGTGCATTTACAATATTCATTGATTTTTGCCATTGAAAAACGTCCAGAAATGATTGAAGCTACTGACTGAATGAAAGGAGCTGGCATCTCACTCTCTTTGAATCTTCTTTATCATGCTAAGAGGAGCAGGAAAAAGCAAAAAAATTCAGAATTGCACCTTGCAATGCGGAGAAATTACTGTTTGTGCATTTACAATATTCATTGATTTTTGCCATTGAAAAACATCATGTTATTCATATACCAGAAATGATTGAAGCTACTGACTGAATGAAAGGAGCTGGCATCTCACTCTCTTTGAATCTTCTTTATCATGCTAAGAGGAGCAGGAAAAAGCAAAAAATTTCAGAATTGCACCTTGCAATGCGGAGAAATTACTGTTTGTGCATTTACAATATTCATTGATTTTTGCCATTGAAAAACGTCCAGAAATGATTGAAGCTACTGACTGAATGAAAGGAGCTGGCATCTCACTCTCTTTGAATCTTCTTTATCATGCTAAGAGGAGCAGGAAAAAGCAAAAAATTTCAGAATTGCACCTTGCAATGCGGAGAAATTACTGTTTGTGCATTTACAATATTCATTGATTTTTGCCATTGAAAAACATCATGTTATTCATATACCAGAAATGTTTGAAGCTACTGACTGAATGAAAGGAGCTGGCATCTCACTCTCTTTGAATCTTCTTTATCATGCTAAGAGGAGCAGGAAAAAGCAAAAAATTTCAGAATTGCACCTTGCAATGCGGAGAAATTACTATTTGTGCATTTACAATATTCATTGATTTTTGCCATTGAAAAACGTCCAGAAATGATTGAAGCTACTGACTGAATGAAAGGAGCTGGCATCTCACTCTCTTTGAATCTTCTTTATCATGCTAAGAGGAGCAGGAAAAAGCAAAAAATTTCAGAATTGCACCTTGCAATGCGGAGAAATTACTGTTTGTGCATTTACAATATTCATTGATTTTTGCCATTGAAAAACGTCCAGAAATGATTGAAGCTACTGACTGAATGAAAGGAGCTGGCATCTCACTCTCTTTGAATCTTCTTTATCATGCTAAGAGGAGCAGGAAAAAGCAAAAAATTTCAGAATTGCAACTTGCAATGCGGAGAAATTACTGTTTGTGCATTTACAATATTCATTGATTTTTGCCATTGAAAAACATCATGTTATTCATATACCAGAAATGATTGAAGCTACTGACTGAATGAAAGGAGCTGGCATCTCACTCTCTTTGAATCTTCTTTATCATGCTAAGAGGAGCAGGAAAAAGCAAAAAATTTCAGAATTGCACCTTGCAATGCGGAGAAATTACTGTTTGTGCATTTACAATATTCATTGATTTTTGCCATTGAAAAACGTCCAGAAATGATTGAAGCTACTGACTGAATGAAAGGAGCTGGCATCTCACTCTCTTTGAATCTTCTTTATCATGCTAAGAGGAGCAGGAAAAAGCAAAAAATTTCAGAATTGCACCTTGCAATGCGGAGAAATTACTGTTTGTGCTTTTACAATATTCATTGATTTTTGCCATTGAAAAACATCATATTATTCATATACCAGAAATGTTTGAAGCTACTGACTGAATGAAAGGAGCTGGCATCTCACTCTCTTTGAATCTTCTTTATCATGCTAAGAGGAGCAGGAAAAAGCAAAAAATTTCAGAATTGCACCTTGCAATGCGGAGAAATTACTGTTTGTGCATTTACAATATTCATTGATTTTTGCCATTGAAAAACGTCCAGAAATGATTGAAGCTACTGACTGAATGAAAGGAGCTGGCATCTCACTCTCTTTGAATCTTCTTTATCATGCTAAGAGGAGCAGGAAAAAGCAAAAAATTTCAGAATTGCACCTTGCAATGCGGAGAAATTACTGTTTGTGCATTTACAATATTCATTGATTTTTGCCATTGAAAAACGTCCAGAAATGATTGAAGCTACTGACTGAATGAAAGGAGCTGGCATCTCACTCTCTTTGAATCTTCTTTATCATGCTAAGAGGAGCAGGAAAAAGCAAAAAATTTCAGAATTGCACCTTGCAATGCGGAGAAATTACTGTTTGTGCATTTACAATATTCATTGATTTTTGCCATTGAAAAACATCATGTTATTCATATACCAGAAATGATTGAAGCTACTGACTGAATGAAAGGAGCTGGCATCTTACTCTCCTTGAATCTTCTTTGTCATGCTAAGAGGAGCAGGAAAAAGCAAAAAATTTCAGAATTGCACCTTGCAATGCGGAGAAATTACTGTTTGTGCATTTACAATATTCATTGATTTTTGCCATTGAAAAACGTCCAGAAATGATTGAAGCTACTGACTGAATGAAAGGAGCTGGCATCTCACTCTCTTTGAATCTTCTTTATCATGCTAAGAGGAGCAGGAAAAAGCAAAAAATTTCAGAATTGCACCTTGCAATGCGGAGAAATTACTGTTTGTGCATTTACAATATTCATTGATTTTTGCCATTGAAAAACGTCCAGAAATGATTGAAGCTACTGACTGAATGAAAGGAGCTGGCATCTCACTCTCTTTGAATCTTCTTTATCATGCTAAGAGGAGCAGGAAAAAGCAAAAAATTTCAGAATTGCACCTTGCAATGCGGAGAAATTACTGTTTGTGCATTTACAATATTCATTGATTTTTGCCATTGAAAAACATCATGTTATTCATATACCAGAAATGTTTGTAGCTACTGACTGAATGAAAGGAGCTGGCATCTCACTCTCTTTGAATCTTCTTTATCATGCTAAGAGGAGCAGGAAAAAGCAAAAAATTTCAGAATTGCACCTTGCAATGCGGAGAAATTACTGTTTGTGCATTTACAATATTCATTGATTTTTGCCATTGAAAAACGTCCAGAAATGATTGAAGCTACTGACTGAATGAAAGGAGCTGGCATCTCACTCTCTTTGAATCTTCTTTATCATGCTAAGAGGAGCAGGAAAAAGCAAAAAATTTCAGAATTGCACCTTGCAATGCGGAGAAATTACTGTTTGTGCATTTACAATATTCATTGATTTTTGCCATTGAAAAACGTCCAGAAATGATTGAAGCTACTGACTGAATGAAAGGAGCTGGCATCTCACTCTCTTTGAATCTTCTTTATCATGCTAAGAGGAGCAGGAAAAAGCAAAAAATTTCAGAATTGCACCTTGCAATGCGGAGAAATTACTCTTTGTGCATTTACAATATTCATTGATTTTTGCCATTGAAAAACATCATGTTATTCATATACCAGAAATGTTTGAAGCTACTGACTGAATGAAAGGAGCTGGCATCTCACTCTCTTTGAATCTTCTTTATCATGCTAAGAGGAGCAGGAAAAAGCAAAAAATTTCAGAATTGCACCTTGCAATGCGGAGAAATTACTGTTTGTGCATTTACAATATTCATTGATTTTTGCCATTGAAAAACGTCCAGAAATGATTGAAGCTACTGACTGAATGAAAGGAGCTGGCATCTCACTCTCTTTGAATCTTCTTTATCATGCTAAGAGGAGCAGGAAAAAGCAAACAATTTCAGAATTGCACCTTGCAATGTGGAGAAATTACTGTTTGTGCATTTACAATATTCATTGATTTTTGCCATTGAAAAACATCATGTTATTCATATACCAGAAATGTTTGTAGCTACTGACTGAATGAAAGGAGCTGGCATCTCACTCTCTTTGAATCTTCTTTATCATGCTAAGAGGAGCAGGAAAAAGCAAAAAATTTCAGAATTGCACCTTGCAATGCGGAGAAATTACTGTTTGTGCATTTACAATATTCATTGATTTTTGCCATTGAAAAACGTCCAGAAATGATTGAAGCTACTGACTGAATGAAAGGAGCTGGCATCTCACTCTCTTTGAATCTTCTTTATCATGCTAAGAGGAGCAGGAAAAAGCAAAAAATTTCAGAATTGCACCTTGCAATGCGGAGAAATTACTGTTTGTGCATTTACAATATTCATTGATTTTTGCCATTGAAAAACGTCCAGAAATGATTGAAGCTACTGACTGAATGAAAGGAGCTGGCATCTCACTCTCTTTGAATCTTCTTTATCATGCTAAGAGGAGCAGGAAAAAGCAAAAAATTTCAGAATTGCACCTTGCAATGCGGAGAAATTACTCTTTGTGCATTTACAATATTCATTGATTTTTGCCATTGAAAAACATCATGTTATTCATATACCAGAAATGTTTGAAGCTACTGACTGAATGAAAGGAGCTGGCATCTCACTCTCTTTGAATCTTCTTTATCATGCTAAGAGGAGCAGGAAAAAGCAAAAAATTTCAGAATTGCACCTTGCAATGCGGAGAAATTACTGTTTGTGCATTTACAATATTCATTGATTTTTGCCATTGAAAAACATCATGTTATTCATATACCAGAAATGTTTGAAGCTACTGACTGAATGAAAGGAGCTGGCATCTCACTCTCTTTGAATCTTCTTTATCATGCTGAGGAGCAGGAAAAAGCAAAAAATTTCAGAATTGCACCTTGCAATGTGGAGAAATTACTGTTTGTGCATTTACAATATTCATTGATTTTTACCATTGAAAAACGTCCAGAAATGATTGAAGCTACTGACTGAATGAAAGTAGCTGGCATCTCACTCTCTTTGAATCTTCTTTATCATGCTAAGAGGAGCAGGAAAAAGCAAAAAATTTCAGACTTGCACCTTGCTATGCGGAGAAATTACTGTTTGTGCATTTACAATATTCATTGATTTTTGCCATTGAAAAACACCATGTTATTCATATACCAGAAATGTTTGAAGCTACTGACTGAATGAAAGGAGCTGGCATCTCACTCTCTTTGAATCTTCTTTATCATGCTAAGAGGAGCAGGAAAAAGCAAAAAATTTTAGAATTGCACCTTGCAATGCGGAGAAATTACTGTTTGTGCATTTACAATATTCATTGATTTTTGCCATTGAAAAACGTCCAGAAATGATTGAAGCTACTGACTGAATGAAAGGAGCTGGCATCTCACTCTCTTTGAATCTTCTTTATCATGCTAAGAGGAGCAGGAAAAAGCAAAAAATTTCAGAATTGCACCTTGCAATGCGGAGAAATTACTGTTTGTGCATTTACAATATTCATTGATTTTTGCCATTGAAAAACGTCCAGAAATGATTGAAGCTACTGACTGAATGAAAGGAGCTGGCATCTCACTCTCTTTGAATCTTCTTTATCATGCTAAGAGGAGCAGGAAAAATCAAAAAATTTCAGAATTGCACCTTGCAATGCGGAGAAATTACTGTTTGTGCATTTACAATATTCAATGATTTTTGCCATTGAAAAACATGTTATTCATATACCAGAAATGTTTGAAGCTACTGACTGAATGAAAGGAGCTGGCACCTCACTCTCTTTGAATCTTCTTTATCATGCTAAGAGGAGCGGGAAAAAGCAAAAAATTTCAGAATTGCACCTTGCAATGCGGAGAAATTACTGTTTGTGCATTTACAATATTCATTGATTTTTGCCATTGAAAAACATCCAGAAATGATTGAAGGTACTGACTGAATGAAAGGAGCTGGCATCTCACTCTCTTTGAATCTTCTTTATCATGCTAAGAGGAGCAGGAAAAAGCAAAAAATTTCAGAATTGCACCTTGCAATGCGGAGAAATTACTGTTTGTGCATTTACAATATTCATTGATTTTTGCCATTGAAAAACGTCCAGAAATGATTGAAGCTACTGACTGAATGAAAGGAGCTGGCATCTCACTCTCTTTGAATCTTCTTTATCATGCTAAGAGGAGCAGGAAAAAGCCAAAAATTTCAGAATTGCACCTTGCAATGCGGAGAAATTACAGTTTGTGCATTTACAATATTCATTGATTTTTGCCATTGAAAAACATCCAGAAATTATTGAAGCTACTGACTGAATGAAAGGAGCTGGCATCTCACTCTCTTTGAATATTCTTTATCATGCTAAGAGGAGCAGGAAAAAGCAAAAAATTTCAGAATTGCACCTTGCAATGCGGAGAAATTACTGTTTGTGCATTAACAATATTCATTGATTTTTGCCATTGAAAAACATCATGTTATTCATATACCAGAAATGTTTGAAGCTACTGACTGAATGAAAGGAGCTGGCATCTCACTCTCTTTGAATCTTCTTTATCATGCTAAGAGGAGCAGGAAAAAGCAAAAAATTTCAGAATTGCACCTTGCAATGCGGAGAAATTACTGTTTGTGCATTTACAATATTCATTGATTTTTGCCATTGAAAAACATCATGTTATTCATATACCAGAAATGTTTGAAGCTACTGACTGAATGAAAGGAGCTGGCATCTCACTCTCTTTGAATCTTCTTTATCATGCTAAGAGGAGCAGGAAAAAGCAAAAAATTTCAGACTTGCACCTTGCAATGCGGAGAAATTACTGTTTGTGCATTTACAATATTCATTGATTTTTGCCATTGAAAAACGTCCAGAAATGATTGAAGCTACTGACTGAATGAAAGGAGCTGGCATCTCACTCTCTTTGAATCTTGTTTATCATGCTAAGAGGAGCAGGAAAAAGCAAAAAATTTCAGAATTGCACCTTGCAATGCGGAGAAATTACTGTTTGTGCATTTACAATATTCATTGATTTTTGCCATTGAAAAACGTCCAGAAATGATTGAAGCTACTGACTGAATGAAAGGAGCTGGCATCTCACTCTCTTTGAATCTTCTTTATCATGCTAAGAGGAGCAGGAAAAAGCAAAAAAATTCAGAATTGCACCTTGCAATGCGGAGAAATTACTGTTTGTGCATTTACAATATTCATTGATTTTTGCCATTGAAAAACATCATGTTATTCATATACCAGAAATGATTGAAGCTACTGACTGAATGAAAGGAGCTGGCATCTCACTCTCTTTGAATCTTCTTTATCATGCTAAGAGGAGCAGGAAAAAGCAAAAAATTTCAGAATTGCACCTTGCAATGCGGAGAAATTACTGTTTGTGCATTTACAATATTCATTGATTTTTGCCATTGAAAAACGTCCAGAAATGATTGAAGCTACTGACTGAATGAAAGGAACTGGCATCTCACTCTCTTTGAATCTTCTTTATCATGCTAAGAGGAGCAGGAAAAAGCAAAAAATTTCAGAATTGCACCTTGCAATGCGGAGAAATTACTGTTTGTGCATTTACAAAATTCATTGATTTTTGCCATTGAAAAACATCATGTTATTCATATACCAGAAATGTTTGAAGCTACTGACTGAATGAAAGGAGCTGACATCTCACTCTCTTTGAATCTTCTTTATCATGCTAAGAGGAGCAGGAAAAAGCAAAAAATTTCAGAATTGCACCTTGCAATGCGGAGAAATTACTGTTTGTGCATTTACAATATTCATTGATTTTTGCCATTGAAAAACGTCCAGAAATGATTGAAGCTACTGACTGAATGAAAGGAGCTGGCATCTCACTCTCTTTGAATCTTCTTTATCATGCTAAGAGGAGCAGGAAAAAGCAAAAAATTTCAGAATTGCACCTTGCAATGCGGAGAAATTACTGTTTGTGCATTTACAATATTCATTGATTTTTGCCATTGAAAAACGTCCAGAAATGATTGAAGCTACTGACTGAATGAAAGGAGCTGGCATCTCACTCTCTTTGAATCTTCTTTATCATGCTAAGAGGAGCAGGAAAAAGCAAAAAATTTCAGAATTGCAACTTGCAATGCGGAGAAATTACTGTTTGTGCATTTACAATATTCATTGATTTTTGCCATTGAAAAACATCATGTTATTCATATACCAGAAATGATTGAAGCTACTGACTGAATGAAAGGAGCTGGCATCTCACTCTCTTTGAATCTTCTTTATCATGCTAAGAGGAGCAGGAAAAAGCAAAAAATTTCAGAATTGCACCTTGCAATGCGGAGAAATTACTGTTTGTGCATTTACAATATTCATTGATTTTTGCCATTGAAAAACGTCCAGAAATGATTGAAGCTACTGACTGAATGAAAGGAACTGGCATCTCACTCTCTTTGAATCTTCTTTATCATGCTAAGAGGACCAGGAAAAAGCAAAAAATTTCAGAATTGCACCTTGCAATGCGGAGAAATTACTGTTTGTGCATTTACAAAATTCATTGATTTTTGCCATTGAAAAACATCATGTTATTCATATACCAGAAATGTTTGAAGCTACTGACTGAATGAAAGGAGCTGACATCTCACTCTCTTTGAATCTTCTTTATCATGCTAAGAGGAGCAGGAAAAAGCAAAAAATTTCAGAATTGCACCTTGCAATGCGGAGAAATTACTGTTTGTGCATTTACAATATTCATTGATTTTTGCCATTGAAAAACGTCCAGAAATGATTGAAGCTACTGACTGAATGAAAGGAGCTGGCATCTCACTCTCTTTGAATCTTCTTTATCATGCTAAGAGGAGCAGGAAAAAGCAAAAAATTTCAGAATTGCACCTTGCAATGCGGAGAAATTACTGTTTGTGCATTTACAATATTCATTGATTTTTGCCATTGAAAAACATCATGTTATTCATATACCAGAAATGATTGAAGCTACTGACTAAATGAAAGGAGCTGGCATCTCACTCTCTTTGAATCTTCTTTATCATGCTAAGAGGAGCAGGAAAAAGCAAAAAATTTCAGAATTGCACCTTGCAATGTGGAGAAATTACTGTTTGTGCATTTACAATATTCATTGATTTTTACCATTGAAAAACGTCCAGAAATGATTGAAGCTACTGACTGAATGAAAGTAGCTGGCATCTCACTCTCTTTGAATCTTCTTTATCATGCTAAGAGGAGCAGGAAAAAGCAAAAAATTTCAGACTTGCACCTTGCAATGCGGAGAAATTACTGTTTGTGCATTTACAATATTCATTGATTTTTGCCATTGAAAAACATCATGTTATTCATATACCAGAAATGTTTGAAGCTACTGACTGAATGAAAGGAGCTGGCATCTCACTCTCTTTGAATCTTCTTTATCATGCTAAGAGGAGCAGGAAAAAGCAAAAAATTTCAGAATTGCACCTTGCAATGCGGAGAAATTACTGTTTGTGCATTTACAATATTCATTGATTTTTGCCATTGAAAAACGTCCAGAAATGATTGAAGCTACTGACTGAATGAAAGGAGCTGGCATCTCACTCTCTTTGAATGTTGTTTATCATGCTAAGAGGAGCAGGAAAAAGCAAAAAATTTCAGAATTGCACCTTGCAATGCGGAGAAATTACTGTTTGTGCATTTACAATATTCATTGATTTTTGCCATTGAAAAACGTCCAGAAATGATTGAAGCTACTGACTGAATGAAAGGAGCTGGCATCTCACTCTCTTTGAATCTTCTTTATCATGCTAAGAGGAGCAGGAAAAAGCAAAAAAATTCAGAATTGCACCTTGCAATGCGGAGAAATTACTGTTTGTGCATTTACAATATTCATTGATTTTTGCCATTGAAAAACATCATGTTATTCATATACCAGAAATGATTGAAGCTACTGACTGAATGAAAGAAGCTGGCATCTCACTCTCTTTGAATCTTCTTTATCATGCTAAGAGGAGCAGGAAAAAGCAAAAAATTTCAGAATTGCACCTTGCAATGCGGAGAAATTACTGTTTGTGCATTTACAATATTCATTGATTTTTGCCATTGAAAAACGTCCAGAAATGATTGAAGCTACTGACTGAATGAAAGGAACTGGCATCTCACTCTCTTTGAATCTTCTTTATCATGCTAAGAGGAGCAGGAAAAAGCAAAAAATTTCAGAATTGCACCTTGCAATGCGGAGAAATTACTGTTTGTGCATTTACAAAATTCATTGATTTTTGCCATTGAAAAACATCATGTTATTCATATACCAGAAATGTTTGAAGCTACTGACTGAATGAAAGGAGCTGACATCTCACTCTCTTTGAATCTTCTTTATCATGCTAAGAGGAGCAGGAAAAAGCAAAAAATTTCAGAATTGCACCTTGCAATGCGGAGAAATTACTGTTTGTGCATTTACAATATTCATTGATTTTTGCCATTGAAAAACGTCCAGAAATGATTGAAGCTACTGACTGAATGAAAGGAGCTGGCATCTCACTCTCTTTGAATCTTCTTTATCATGCTAAGAGGAGCAGGAAAAAGCAAAAAATTTCAGAATTGCACCTTGCAATGCGGAGAAATTACTGTTTGTGCATTTACAATATTCATTGATTTTTGCCATTGAAAAACATCATGTTATTCATATACCAGAAATGTTTGAAGCTACTGACTGAATGAAAGGAGCTGGCATCTCACTCTCTTTGAATCTTCTTTATCATGCTAAGAGGAGCAGGAAAAAGCAAAAAATTTCAGAATTGCACCTTGCAATGCGGAGAAATTACTGTTTGTGCATTTACAATATTCATTGATTTTTGCCATTGAAAAACATCATGTTATTCATATACCAGAAATGATTGAAGCTACTGACTGAATGAAAGGAGCTGGCATCTCACTCTCTTTGAATCTTCTTTATCATGCTAAGAGGAGCAGGAAAAAGCAAAAAATTTCAGAATTGCACCTTGCAATGCGGAGAAATTACTGTTTGTGCATTTACAATATTCATTGATTTTTGCCATTGAAAAACGTCCAGAAATGATTGAAGCTACTGACTGAATGAAAGGAGCTGGCATCTCACTCTCTTTGAATCTTCTTTATCATGCTAAGAGGAGCAGGAAAAAGCAAAAAATTTCAGAATTGCACCTTGCAATGCGGAGAAATTACTGTTTGTGCATTTACAATATTCATTGATTTTTGCCATTGAAAAACATCATGTTATTCATATACCAGAAATGTTTGAAGCTACTGACTGAATGAAAGGAGCTGGCATCTCACTCTCTTTGAATCTTCTTTATCATGCTAAGAGGAGCAGGAAAAAGCAAAAAATTTCAGAATTGCACCTTGCAATGCGGAGAAATTACTGTTTGTGCATTTACAATATTCATTGATTTTTGCCATTGAAAAACGTCCAGAAATAATTGAAGCTACTGACTGAATGAAAGGAGCTGGCATCTCACTCTCTTTGAATCTTCTTTATCATGCTAAGAGGAGCAGGAAAAAGCAAAAAATTTCACAATTGCACCTTGCAATGCGGAGAAATTACTGTTTGTGCATTTACAATATTCATTGATTTTTGCCATTGAAAAACATCATGTTATTCATATACCAGAAATGATTGAAGCTACTGACTGAATGAAAGGAGCTGGCATCTCGCTCTCTTTGAATCTTCTTTATCATGCTAAGAGGAGCAGGAAAAAGCAAAAAATTTCAGAATTGCACCTTGCAATGCGGAGAAATTACTGTTTGTGCATTTACAATATTCATTGATTTTTGCCATTGAAAAACGTCCAGAAATGATTGAAGCTACTGACTGAATGAAAGGAGCTGGCATCTCACTCTCTTTGAATCTTCTTTATCATGCTAAGAGGAGCAGGAAAAAGCAAAAAATTTCAGAATTGCACCTTGCAATGTGGAGAAATTACTGTTTGTGCATTTACAATATTCATTGATTTTTGCCATTGAAAAACATCATGTTATTCATATACCAGAAATGATTGAAGCTACTGACTGAATGAAAGGAGCTGGCATCTCACTCTCTTTGAATCTTCTTTATCATGCTAAGAGGAGCAGGAAAAAGCAAAAAATTTCAGAATTGCACCTTGCAATGCGGAGAAATTACTGTTTGTGCATTTACAATATTCATTGATTTTTGCCATTGAAAAACGTCCAGAAATGATTGAAGCTACTGACTGAATGAAAGGAGCTGGCATCTCACTCTCTTTGAATCTTCTTTATCATGCTAAGAGGAGCAGGAAAAAGCAAAAAATTTCAGAATTGCACCTTGCAATGCGGAGAAATTACTGTTTGTGCTTTTACAATATTCATTGATTTTTGCCATTGAAAAACATCATGTTATTCATATACCAGAAATGTTTGAAGCTACTGACTGAATGAAAGGAGCTGGCATCTAACTCTCTTTGAATCTTCTTTATCATGCTAAGAGGAGCAGGAAAAAGCAAAAAATTTCAGAATTGCACCTTGCAATGCGGAGAAATTACTGTTTGTGCATTTACAATATTCATTGATTTTTGCCATTGAAAAACGTCCAGAAATGATTGAAGCTACTGACTGAATGAAAGGAACTGGCATCTCACTCTCTTTGAATCTTCTTTATCATGCTAAGAGGAGCAGGAAAAAGCAAAAAATTTCAGAATTGCACCTTGCAATGCGGAGAAATTACTGTTTGTGCATTTACAATATTCATTGATTTTTGCCATTGAAAAACATCATGTTATTCATATACCAGAAATGTTTGAAGCTACTGACTGAATGAAAGGAGCTGGCATCTCACTCTCTTTGAATCTTCTTTATCATGCTAAGAGGAGCAAGAAAAAGCAAAAAATTTCAGAATTGCAACTTGCAATGCGGAGAAATTACTGTTTGTGCATTTACAATATTCATTGATTTTTGCCATTGATAAACATCATGTTATTCATATATCAGAAATGATTGAAGCTACTGACTGAATGAAAGGAGCTGGCATCTCACTCTCTTTGAATCTTCTTTATCATGCTAAGAGGAGCAGGAAAAAGCAAAAAATTTCAGAATTGCACCTTGCAATGCGGAGAAATTACTGTTTGTGCATTTACAATATTCATTGATTTTTGCCATTGAAAAACGTCAAGAAATGATTGAAGCTACTGACTGAATGAAAGGAGCTGGCATCTCACTCTCTTTGAATCTTCTTTATCATGCTAAGAGGAGCAGGAAAAAGCAAAAAATTTCAGAATTGCACCTTGCAATGCGGAGAAATTACTGTTTGTGCTTTTACAATATTCATTGATTTTTGCCATTGAAAAACATCATGTTATTCATATACAAGAAATGTTTGAAGCTACTGACTGAATGAAAGGAGCTGGCATCTCACTCTCTTTGAATCTTCTTTATCATGCTAAGAGGAGCAGGAAAAAGCAAAAAATTTCAGAATTGCACCTTGCAATGCGGAGAAATTACTGTTTGTGCATTTACAATATTCATTGATTTTTGCCATTGAAAAACGTCCAGAAATGATTGAAGCTACTGACTGAATGAAAGGAGCTGGCATCTCACTCTCTTTGAATCTTCTTTATCATGCTAAGAGGAGCAGGAAAAAGCAAAAAATTTCAGAATTGCACCTTGCAATGCGGAGAAATTACTGTTTGTGCATTTACAATATTCATTGATTTTTGCCATTGAAAAACGTCCAGAAATGATTGAAGCTACTGACTGAATGAAAGGAGCTGGCATCTCACTCTCTTTGAATCTTCTTTATCATGCTAAGAGGAGCAGGAAAAAGCAAAAAATTTCAGAATTGCACCTTGCAATGCGGAGAAATTACTGTTTGTGCATTTACAATATTCATTGATTTTTGCCATTGAAAAACATCATGTTATTCATATACCAGAAATGATTGAAGCTACTGACTGAATGAAAGGAGCTGGCATCTTACTCTCTTTGAATCTTCTTTGTCATGCTAAGAGGAGCAGGAAAAAGCAAAAAATTTCAGAATTGCACCTTGCAATGCGGAGAAATTACTGTTTGTGCATTTACAATATTCATTGATTTTTGCCATTGAAAAACGTCCAGAAATGATTGAAGCTACTGACTGAATGAAAGGAGCTGGCATCTCACTCTCTTTGAATCTTCTTTATCATGCTAAGAGGAGCAGGAAAAATCAAAAAATTTCAGAATTGCACCTTGCAATGCGGAGAAATTACTGTTTGTGCATTTACAATATTCATTGATTTTTGCCATTGAAAAACGTCCAGAAATGATTGAAGCTACTGACTGAATGAAAGGAGCTGGCATCTCACTCTCTTTGAATCTTCTTTATCATGCTAAGAGGAGCAGGAAAAAGCAAAAAATTTCAGAATTGCACCTTGCAATGCGGAGAAATTACTGTTTGTGCATTTACAATATTCATTGATTTTTGCCATTGAAAAACGTCCAGAAATGATTGAAGCTACTGACTGAATGAAAGGAGCTGGCATCTCACTCTCTTTGAATCTTCTTTATCATGCTAAGAGGAGCAGGAAAAAGCAAAAAATTTCAGAATTGCACCTTGCAATGCGGAGAAATTACTGTTTGTGCTTTTACAATATTCATTGATTTTTGCCATTGAAAAACATCATGTTATTCATATACAAGAAATGTTTGAAGCTACTGACTGAATGAAAGGAGCTGGCATCTCACTCTCTTTGAATCTTCTTTATCATGCTAAGAGGAGCAGGAAAAAGCAAAAAATTTCAGAATTGCACCTTGCAATGCGGAGAAATTACTGTTTGTGCATTTACAATATTCATTGATTTTTGCCATTGAAAAACGTCCAGAAATGATTGAAGCTACTGACTGAATGAAAGGAGCTGGCATCTCACTCTCTTTGAATCTTCTTTATCATGCTAAGAGGAGCAGGAAAAAGCAAAAAATTTCAGAATTGCACCTTGCAATGCGGAGAAATTACTGTTTGTGCATTTACAATATTCATTGATTTTTGCCATTGAAAAACGTCCAGAAATGATTGAAGCTACTGACTGAATGAAAGGAGCTGGCATCTCACTCTCTTTGAATCTTCTTTATCATGCTAAGAGGAGCAGGAAAAAGCAAAAAATTTCAGAATTGCACCTTGCAATGCGGAGAAATTACTGTTTGTGCATTTACAATATTCATTGATTTTTGCCATTGAAAAACATCATATTATTCATATACCAGAAATGATTGAAGCTACTGACTGAATGAAAGGAGCTGGCATCTTACTCTCTTTGAATCTTCTTTGTCATGCTAAGAGGAGCAGGAAAAAGCAAAAAATTTCAGAATTGCACCTTGCAATGCGGAGAAATTACTGTTTGTGCATTTACAATATTCATTGATTTTTGCCATTGAAAAACGTCCAGAAATGATTGAAGCTACTGACTGAATGAAAGGAGCTGGCATCTCACTCTCTTTGAATCTTCTTTATCATGCTAAGAGGAGCAGGAAAAAGCAAAAAATTTCAGAATTGCACCTTGCAATGCGGAGAAATTACTGTTTGTGCATTTACAATATTCATTGATTTTTGCCATTGAAAAACGTCCAGAAATGATTGAAGCTACTGACTGAATGAAAGGAGCTGGCATCTCACTCTCTTTGAATCTTCTTTATCATGCTAAGAGGAGCAGGAAAAAGCAAAAAATTTCAGAATTGCACCTTGCAATGCGGAGAAATTACTGTTTGTGCATTTACAATATTCATTGATTTTTGCCATTGAAAAACGTCCAGAAATGATTGAAGCTACTGACTGAATGAAAGGAGCTGGCATCTCACTCTCTTTGAATCTCCTTTATCATGCTAAGAGGAGCAGGAAAAAGCAAAAAATTTTAGAATTGCACCTTGCAATGCGGAGAAATTACTGTTTGTGCATTTACAATATTCATTGATTTTTGCCATTGAAAAACGTCCAGAAATGATTGAAGCTACTGACTGAATGAAAGGAGCTGGCATCTCACTCTCTTTGAATCTTCTTTATCATGCTAAGAGGAGCAGGAAAAAGCAAAAAATTTCAGAATTGCACCTTGCAATGCGGAGAAATTACTGTTTGTGCATTTACAATATTCATTGATTTTTGCCATTGAAAAACATCATGTTATTCATATACCAGAAATGTTTGAAGCTACTGACTGAATGAAAGGAGCTGGCATCTCACTCTCTTTGAATCTTCTTTATCATGCTAAGAGGAGCAGGAAAAAGCAAAAAATTTCAGAATTGCACCTTGCAATGCGGAGAAATTACTGTTTGTGCATTTACAATATTCATTGATTTTTGCCATTGAAAAACATCATGTTATTCATATACCAGAAATGTTTGAAGCTACTGACTGAATGAAAGGAGCTGGCATCTCACTCTCTTTGAATCTTCTTTATCATGCTAAGAGGAGCAGGAAAAAGCAAAAAATTTCAGAATTGCACCTTGCAATGTGGAGAAATTACTGTTTGTGCATTTACAATATTCATTGATTTTTGCCATTGAAAAACGTCCAGAAATGATTGAAACTACTGACTGAATGAAAGTAGCTGGCATCTCACTCTCTTTGAATCTTCTTTACCATGCTAAGAGGAGCAGGAAAAATCAAAAAATTTCAGACTTGCACCTTGCAATGCGGAGAAATTACTGTTTGTGCATTTACAATATTCATTGATTTTTGCCATTGAAAAACATCATGTTATTCATATACCAGAAATGTTTGAAGCTACTGACTGAATGAAAGGAGCTGGCATCTCACTCTCTTTGAATCTTCTTTATCATGCTAAGAGGAGCAGGAAAAAGCAAAAAATTTCAGAATTGCACCTTGCAATGCGGAGAAATTACTGTTTGTGCATTTACAATATTCATTGATTTTTGCCATTGAAAAACGTCCAGAAATGATTGAAGCTACTGACTGAATGAAAGGAGCTGGCATCTCACTCTCTTTGAATCTTCTTTATCATGCTAAGAGGAGCAGGAAAAAGCAAAAAATTTCAGAATTGCACCTTGCAATGCGGAGAAATTACTGTTTGTGCATTTACAATATTCATTGATTTTTGCCATTGAAAAACGTCCAGAAATGATTGAAGCTACTGACTGAATGAAAGGAGCTGGCATCTCACTCTCTTTGAATCTTCTTTATCATGCTAAGAGGAGCAGGAAAAATCAAAAAATTTCAGAATTGCACCTTGCAATGCGGAGAAATTACTGTTTGTGCATTTACAATATTCATTGATTTTTGCCATTGAAAAACATGTTATTCATATACCAGAAATGTTTGAAGCTACTGACTGAATGAAAGGAGCTGGCACCTCACTCTCTTTGAATCTTCTTTATCATGCTAAGAGGAGCGGGAAAAAGCAAAAAATTTCAGAATTGCACCTTGCAATGCGGAGAAATTACTGTTTGTGCATTTACAATATTCATTGATTTTTGCCATTGAAAAACATCCAGAAATGATTGAAGGTACTGACTGAATGAAAGGAGCTGGCATCTCACTCTCTTTGAATCTTCTTTATCATGCTAAGAGGAGCAGGAAAAAGCAAAAAATTTCAGAATTGCACCTTGCAATGCGGAGAAATTACTGTTTGTGCATTTACAATATTCATTGATTTTTGCCATTGAAAAACGTCCAGAAATGATTGAAGCTACTGACTGAATGAAAGGAGCTGGCATCTCACTCTCTTTGAATCTTCTTTATCATGCTAAGAGGAGCAGGAAAAAACAAAAAATTTCAGAATTGCACCTTGCAATGCGGAGAAATTACAGTTTGTGCATTTACAATATTCATTGATTTTTGCCATTGAAAAACATCCAGAAATGATTGAAGCTACTGACTGAATGAAAGGAGCTGGCATCTCACTCTCTTTGAATATTCTTTATCATGCTAAGAGGAGCAGGAAAAAGCAAAAAATTTCAGAATTGCACCTTGCAATGCGGAGAAATTACTGTTTGTGCATTTACAATATTCATTGATTTTTGCCATTGAAAAACATCATGTTATTCATATACCAGAAATGTTTGAAGCTACTGACTGAATGAAAGGAGCTGGCATCTCACTCTCTTTGAATCTTCTTTATCATGCTAAGAGGAGCAGGAAAAAGCAAAAAATTTCAGAATTGCACCTTGCAATGCGGAGAAATTACTGTTTGTGCATTTACAATATTCATTGATTTTTGCCATTGAAAAACATCATGTTATTCATATACCAGAAATGTTTGAAGCTACTGACTGAATGAAAGGAGCTGGCATCTCACTCTCTTTGAATCTTCTTTATCATGCTAAGAGGAGCAGGAAAAAGCAAAAAATTTCAGAATTGCACCTTGCAATGTGGAGAAATTACTGTTTGTGCATTTACAATATTCATTGATTTTTACGATTGAAAAACATCCAGAAATGATTGAAGCTACTGACTGAATGAAAGTAGCTGGCATCTCACTCTCTTTGAATCTTCTTTATCATGCTAAGAGGAGCAGGAAAAAGCAAAAAATTTCAGAATTGCACCTTGCAATGCAGAGAAATTACTGTTTGTGCATTTACAATATTCATTGATTTTTGCCATTGAAAAACATCATGTTATTCATATACCAGAAATGTTTGAAGCTACTGACTGAATGAAAGGAGCTGGCATCTCACTCTCTTTGAATCTTTATCATGCTAAGAGGAGCAGGAAAAAGCAAAAAATTTCAGAATTGCACCTTGCAATGTGGAGAAATTACTGTTTGTGCATTTACAATATTCATTGATTTTTACCATTGAAAAACATCCAGAAATGATTGAAGCTACTGACTGAATGAAAGTAGCTGGCATCTCACTCTCTTTGTATCTTCTTTATCATGCTAAGAGGAGCAGGAAAAAGCAAAAAATTTCAGACTTGCACCTTGCAATGCGGAGAAATTACTGTTTGTGCATTTACAATATTCATTGATTTTTGCCATTGAAAAACATCATGTTATTCATATACCAGAAATGTTTGAAGCTACTGACTGAATGAAAGGAGCTGGCATCTCACTCTCTTTGAATCTTCTTTATCATGCTAAGAGGAGCAGGAAAAAGCAAAAAATTTCAGAATTGCACCTTGCAATGCGGAGAAATTACTGTTTGTGCATTTACAATATTCATTGATTTTTGCCATTGAAAAACGTCCAGAAATGATTGAAGCTACTGACTGAATGAAAGGAGCTGGCATCTCACTCTCTTTGAATCTTGTTTATCATGCTAAGAGGAGCAGGAAAAAGCAAAAAATTTCAGAATTGCACCTTGCAATGCGGAGAAATTACTGTTTGTGCATTTACAATATTCATTGATTTTTGCCATTGAAAAACGTCCAGAAATGATTGAAGCTACTGACTGAATGAAAGGAGCTGGCATCTCACTCTCTTTGAATCTTCTTTATCATGCTAAGAGGAGCAGGAAAAAGCAAAAAATTTCAGAATTGCACCTTGCAATGCGGAGAAATTACTGTTTGTGCATTTACAATATTTATTGATTTTTGCCATTAAAAAACATCATGTTATTCATATACCAGAAATGATTGAAGATACTGACTGAATGAAAGGAGCTGGCATCTCACTCTCTTTGAATCTTCTTTATCATGCTAAGAGGAGCAGGAAAAAGCAAAAATTTCAGAATTGCACCTTGCAATGCGGAGAAATTACTGTTTGTGCATTTACAATATTCATTGATTTTTGCCATTGAAAAACGTCCAGAAATGATTGAAGCTACTGACTGAATGAAAGGAACTGGCATCTCACTCTCTTTGAATCTTCTTTATCATGCTAAGAGGAGCAGGAAAAAGCAAAAAATTTCAGAATTGCACCTTGCAATGCGGAGAAATTACTGTTTGTGCATTTACAAAATTCATTGATTTTTGCCATTGAAAAACATCATGTTATTCATATACCAGAAATGTTTGAAGCTACTGACTGAATGAAAGGAGCTGACATCTCACTCTCTTTGAATCTTCTTTATCATGCTAAGAGGAGCAGGAAAAAGCAAAAAATTTCAGAATTGCACCTTGCAATGCGGAGAAATTACTGTTTGTGCATTTACAATATTCATTGATTTTTGCCATTGAAAAACATCCAGAAATGATTGAAGCTACTGACTGAATGAAAGGAGCTGGCATCTCACTCTCTTTGAATCTTCTTTATCATGCTAAGAGGAGCAGGAAAAAGCAAAAAATTTCAGAATTGCACCTTGCAATGCGGAGAAATTACTGTTTGTGCATTTACAATATTCATTGATTTTTGCCATTGAAAAACATCATGTTATTCATATACCAGAAATGTTTGAAGCTACTGACTGAATGAAAGGAGCTGGCATCTCACTCTCTTTGAATCTTCTTTATCATGCTAAGAGGAGCAGGAAAAAGCAAAAAATTTCAGAATTGCACCTTGCAATGCGGAGAAATTACTGTTTGTGCATTTACAATATTCATTGATTTTTGCCATTGAAAAACATCATGTTATTCATATACCAGAAATGTTTGAAGCTACTGACTGAATGAAAGGAGCTGGCATCTCACTCTCTTTGAATCTTCTTTATCAAGCTAAGAGGAGCAGGAAAAAGAAAAAAATTTCAGAATTGCACCTTGCAATGTGGAGAAATTACTGTTTGTGCATTTACAATATTCATTGATTTTTACCATTGAAAAAGGTCCAGAAATGATTGAAGCTACTGACTGAATGAAAGTAGCTGGCATCTCACTCTCTTTGAATCTTCTTTATCATGCTAAGAGGAGCAGGAAAAAGCAAAAAATTTCAGACTTGCACCTTGCAATGCGGAGAAATTACTGTTTGTGCATTTACAATATTCATTGATTTTTGCCATTGAAAAACATCATGTTATTCATATACCAGAAATGTTTGAAGCTACTGACTGAATGAAAGGAGCTGGCATCTCACTCTCTTTGAATCTTCTTTATCATGCTAAGAGGAGCAGGAAAAAGCAAAAAATTTCAGAATCGCACCTTGCAATGCGGAGAAATTACTGTTTGTGCATTTACAATTTTCATTGATTTTTGCCATTGAAAAACGTCCAGAAATGATTGAAGGTACTGACTGAATGAAAGGAGCTGGCATCTCACTCTCTTTGAATCTTCTTTATCATGCTAAGAGGAGCAGGAAAAAGCAAAAAATTTCAGAATTGCACCTTGCAATGCGGAGAAATTACTGTTTGTGCATTTACAATATTCATTGATTTTTGCCATTGAAAAACGTCCAGAAATGATTGAAGCTACTGACTGAATGAAAGGAGCTGGCATCTCACTCTCTTTGAATCTTCTTTATCATGCTAAGAGGAGCAGGAAAAAGCAAAAAATTTCAGAATTGCACCTTGCAATGCGGAGAAATTACAGTTTGTGCATTTACAATATTCATTGATTTTTGCCATTGAAAAACATCCAGAAATGATTGAAGCTACTGACTGAATGAAAGGAGCTGGCATCTCACTCTCTTTGAATCTTCTTTATCATGCTAAGAGGAGCAGGAAAAAGCAAAAAATTTCAGAATTGCACCTTGCAATGCGGAGAAATTACTGTTTGTGCATTTACAATATTCATTGATTTTTGCCATTGAAAAACATCATGTTATTCATATACCAGAAATGTTTGAAGCTACTGACTGAATGAAAGGAGCTGGCATCTCACTCTCTTTGAATCTTCTTTATCATGCTAAGAGGAGCAGGAAAAAGCAAAAAATTTCAGAATTGCACCTTGCAATGCGGAGAAATTACTGTTTGTGCATTTACAATATTCATTGATTTTTGCCATTGAAAAACATGTTATTCATATACCAGAAATGTTTGAAGCTACTGACTGAATGAAAGGAGCTGGCACCTCACTCTCTTTGAATCTTTATCATGCTAAGAGGAGCGAGAAAAAGCAAAAAATTTCAGAATTGCACCTTGCAATGCGGAGAAATTACTGTTTGTGCATTTACAATATTCATTGATTTTTGCCATTGAAAAACGTCCAGAAATGATTGAAGGTACTGACTGAATGAAAGGAGCTGGCATCTCACTCTCTTTGAATCTTCTTTATCATGCTAAGAGGAGCAGGAAAAAGCAAAAAATTTCAGAATTGCACCTTGCAATGCGGAGAAATTACTGTTTGTGCATTTACAATATTCATTGATTTTTGCCATTGAAAAACGTCCAGAAATGATTGAAGCTGCTGACTGAATGAAAGGAGCTGGCATCTCACTCTCTTTGAATCTTCTTTATTATGCTAAGAGGAGCAGGAAAAAGCAAAAAATTTCAGAATTGCACCTTGCAATGCGGAGAAATTACAGTTTGTGCATTTACAATATTCATTGATTTTTGCCATTGAAAAACATCCAGAAATGATTGAAGCTACTGACTGAATGAAAGGAGCTGGCATCTCACTCTCTTTGAATCTTCTTTATCATGCTAAGAGGAGCAGGAAAAAGCAAAAAATTTCAGAATTGCACCTTGCAATGCGGAGAAATTACTGTTTGTGCATTTACAATATTCATTGATTTTTGCCATTGAAAAACATCATGTTATTCATATACCAGAAATGTTTGAAGCTACTGACTGAATGAAAGGAGCTGGCATCTCACTCTCTTTGAATCTTCTTTATCATGCTAAGAGGAGCAGGAAAAAGCAAAAAATTTCAGAATTGCACCTTGCAATGCGGAGAAATTACTGTTTGTGCATTTACAATATTCATTGATTTTTGCCATTGAAAAACATCATGTTATTCATATACCAGAAATGTTTGAAGCTACTGACTGAATGAAAGGAGCTGGCACCTCACTCTCTTTGAATCTTTATCATGCTAAGAGGAGCGAGAAAAAGCAAAAAATTTCAGAATTGCACCTTGCAATGCGGAGAAATTACTGTTTGTGCATTTACAATATTCATTGATTTTTGCCATTGAAAAACGTCCAGAAATGATTGAAGGTACTGACTGAATGAAAGGAGCTGGCATCTCACTCTCTTTGAATCTTCTTTATCATGCTAAGAGGAGCAGGAAAAAGCAAAAAATTTCAGAATTGCACCTTGCAATGCGGAGAAATTACTGTTTGTGCATTTACAATATTCATTGATTTTTGCCATTGAAAAACGTCCAGAAATGATTGAAGCTGCTGACTGAATGAAAGGAGCTGGCATCTCACTCTCTTTGAATCTTCTTTATTATGCTAAGAGGAGCAGGAAAAAGCAAAAAATTTCAGAATTGCACCTTGCAATGCGGAGAAATTACAGTTTGTGCATTTACAATATTCATTGATTTTTGCCATTGAAAAACATCCAGAAATGATTGAAGCTACTGACTGAATGAAAGGAGCTGGCATCTCACTCTCTTTGAATCTTCTTTATCATGCTAAGAGGAGCAGGAAAAAGCAAAAAATTTCAGAATTGCACCTTGCAATGCGGAGAAATTACTGTTTGTGCATTTACAATATTCATTGATTTTTGCCATTGAAAAACATCATGTTATTCATATACCAGAAATGTTTGAAGCTACTGACTGAATGAAAGGAGCTGGCATCTCACTCTCTTTGAATCTTCTTTATCATGCTAAGAGGAGCAGGAAAAAGCAAAAAATTTCAGAATTGCACCTTGCAATGTGGAGAAATTACTGTTTGTGCATTTACAATATTCATTGATTTTTACCATTGAAAAACGTCCAGAAATGATTGAAGCTACTGACTGAATGAAAGTAGCTGGCATCTCACTCTCTTTGAATCTTCTTTATCATGCTAAGAGGAGCAGGAAAAAGCAAAAAATTTCAGACTTGCACCTTGCAATGCGGAGAAATTACTGTTTGTGCATTTACAATATTCATTGATTTTTGCCATTGAAAAACATCATGTTATTCATATACCAGAAATGTTTGAAGCTACTGACTGAATGAAAGGAGCTGGCATCTCACTCTCTTTGAATCTTCTTTATCATGCTAAGAGGAGCAGGAAAATGCAAAAAATTTCAGAATTGCACCTTGCAATGCGGAGAAATTACTGTTTGTGCATTTACAATATTCATTGATTTTTGCCATTGAAAAACGTCCAGAAATGATTGAAGCTACTGACTGAATGAAAGGAGCTGGCATCTCACTCTCTTTGAATCTTGTTTATCATGCTAAGAGGAGCAGGAAAAAGCAAAAAATTTCAGAATTGCACCTTGCAATGCGGAGAAATTACTGTTTGTGCATTTACAATATTCATTGATTTTTGCCATTGAAAAACATCCAGAAATGATTGAAGCTACTGACTGAATGAAAGGAGCTGGCATCTCACTCTCTTTGAATCTTCTTTATCATGCTAAGAGGAGCAGGAAAAAGCAAAAAATTTCAGAATTGCACCTTGCAATGCGGAGAAATTACTGTTTGTGCATTTACAATATTCATTGATTTTTGCCATTGAAAAACATCATGTTATTCATATACCAGAAATGTTTGAAGCTACTGACTGAATGAAAGGAGCTGGCATCTCACTCTCTTTGAATCTTCTTTATCATGCTAAGAGGAGCAGGAAAAAGCAAAAAATTTCAGAATTGCACCTTGCAATGTGGAGAAATTACTGTTTGTGCATTTACAATATTCATTGATTTTTACCATTAAAAAACGTCCAGAAATGATTGAAGCTACTGACTGAATGAAAGTAGCTGGCATCTCACTCTCTTTGAATCTTCTTTATCATGCTAAGAGGAGCAGGAAAAAGCAAAAAATTTCAGACTTGCACCTTGCAATGCGGAGAAATTACTGTTTGTGCATTTACAATATTCATTGATTTTTGCCATTGAAAAACATCATGTTATTCATATAACAGAAATGTTTGAAGCTACTGACTGAATGAAAGGAGCTGGCATCTCACTCTCTTTGAATCTTCTTTATCATGCTAAGAGGAGCAGGAAAAAGCAAAAAATTTCAGAATTGCACCTTGCAATGCGGAGAAATTACTGTTTGTGCATTTACAATATTCATTGATTTTTGCCATTGAAAAACGTCCAGAAATGATTGAAGCTACTGACTGAATGAAAGGAGCTGGCATCTCACTCTCTTTGAATCTTGTTTATCATGCTAAGAGGAGCAGGAAAAAGCAAAAAATTTCAGAATTGCACCTTGCAATGCGGAGAAATTACTGTTTGTGCATTTACAATATTCATTGATTTTTGCCATTGAAAAACATCCAGAAATGATTGAAGCTACTGACTGAATGAAAGGAGCTGGCATCTCACTCTCTTTGAATCTTCTTTATCATGCTAAGAGGAGCAGGAAAAAGCAAAAAAATTCAGAATTGCACCTTGCAATGCGGAGAAATTACTGTTTGTGCATTTACAAAATTCATTGATTTTTGCCATTGAAAAACATCATGTTATTCATATACCAGAAATGTTTGAAGCTACTGACTGAATGAAAGGAGCTGACATCTCACTCTCTTTGAATCTTCTTTATCATGCTAAGAGGAGCAGGAAAAAGCAAAAAATTTCAGAATTGCACCTTGCAATGCGGAGAAATTACTGTTTGTGCATTTACAATATTCATTGATTTTTGCCATTGAAAAACATCCAGAAATGATTGAAGCTACTGACTGAATGAAAGGAGCTGGCATCTCACTCTCTTTGAATCTTCTTTATCATGCTAAGAGGAGCAGGAAAAAGCAAAAAATTTCAGAATTGCACCTTGCAATGCGGAGAAATTACTGTTTGTGCATTTACAATATTCATTGATTTTTGCCATTGAAAAACATCATGTTATTCATATACCAGAAATGTTTGAAGCTACTGACTGAATGAAAGGAGCTGGCATCTCACTCTCTTTGAATCTTCTTTATCATGCTAAGAGGAGCAGGAAAAAGCAAAAAATTTCAGAATTGCACCTTGCAATGCGGAGAAATTACTGTTTGTGCATTTACAATATTCATTGATTTTTGCCATTGAAAAACATCATGTTATTCATATACCAGAAATGTTTGAAGCTACTGACTGAATGAAAGGAGCTGGCATCTCACTCTCTTTGAATCTTCTTTATCATGCTAAGAGGAGCAGGAAAAAGCAAAAAATTTCAGAATCGCACCTTGCAATGCGGAGAAATTACTGTTTGTGCATTTACAATTTTCATTGATTTTTGCCATTGAAAAACGTCCAGAAATGATTGAAGGTACTGACTGAATGAAAGGAGCTGGCATCTCACTCTCTTTGAATCTTCTTTATCATGCTAAGAGGAGCAGGAAAAAGCAAAAAATTTCAGAATTGCACCTTGCAATGCGGAGAAATTACTGTTTGTGCATTTACAATATTCATTGATTTTTGCCATTGAAAAACGTCCAGAAATGATTGAAGCTACTGACTGAATGAAAGGAGCTGGCATCTCACTCTCTTTGAATCTTCTTTATCATGCTAAGAGGAGCAGGAAAAAGCAAAAAATTTCAGAATTGCACCTTGCAATGCGGAGAAATTACAGTTTGTGCATTTACAATATTCATTGATTTTTGCCATTGAAAAACATCCAGAAATGATTGAAGCTACTGACTGAATGAAAGGAGCTGGCATCTCACTCTCTTTGAATCTTCTTTATCATGCTAAGAGGAGCAGGAAAAAGCAAAAAATTTCAGAATTGCACCTTGTAATGCGGAGAAATTACTGTTTGTGCATTTACAATATTCATTGATTTTTGCCATTGAAAAACATCATGTTATTCATATACCAGAAATGTTTGAAGCTACTGACTGAATGAAAGGAGCTGGCATCTCACTCTCTTTGAATCTTCTTTATCATGCTAAGAGGAGCAGGAAAAAGCAAAAAATTTCAGAATTGCACCTTGCAATGCGGAGAATTTACTGTTTGTGCATTTACAATATTCATTGATTTTTGCCATTGAAAAACATGTTATTCATATACCAGAAATGTTTGAAGCTACTGACTGAATGAAAGGAGCTGGCACCTCACTCTCTTTGAATCTTTATCATGCTAAGAGGAGCGGGAAAAAGCAAAAAATTTCAGAATTGCACCTTGCAATGCGGAGAAATTACTGTTTGTGCATTTACAATATTCATTGATTTTTGCCATTGAAAAACGTCCAGAAATGATTGAAGGTACTGACTGAATGAAAGGAGCTGGCATCTCACTCTCTTTGAATCTTCTTTATCATGCTAAGAGGAGCAGGAAAAAGCAAAAAATTTCAGAATTGCACCTTGCAATGCGGAGAAATTACTGTTTGTGCATTTACAATATTCATTGATTTTTGCCATTGAAAAACGTCCAGAAATGATTGAAGCTACTGACTGAATGAAAGGAGCTGGCATCTCACTCTCTTTGAATCTTCTTTATTATGCTAAGAGGAGCAGGAAAAAGCAAAAAATTTCAGAATTGCACCTTGCAATGCGGAGAAATTACAGTTTGTGCATTTACAATATTCATTGATTTTTGCCATTGAAAAACATCCAGAAATGATTGAAGCTACTGACTGAATGAAAGGAGCTGGCATCTCACTCTCTTTGAATCTTCTTTATCATGCTAAGAGGAGCAGGAAAAAGCAAAAAATTTCAGAATTGCACCTTGCAATGCGGAGAAATTACTGTTTGTGCATTTACAATATTCATTGATTTTTGCCATTGAAAAACATCATGTTATTCATATACCAGAAATGTTTGAAGCTACTGACTGAATGAAAGGAGCTGGCATCTCACTCTCTTTGAATCTTCTTTATCATGCTAAGAGGAGCAGGAAAAAGCAAAAAATTTCAGAATTGCACCTTGCAATGTGGAGAAATTACTGTTTGTGCATTTACAATATTCATTGATTTTTACCATTGAAAAACGTCCAGAAATGATTGAAGCTACTGACTGAATGAAAGTAGCTGGCATTTCACTCTCTTTGAATCTTCTTTATCATGCTAAGAGGAGCAGGAAAAAGCAAAAAATTTCAGACTTGCACCTTGCAATGCGGAGAAATTACTGTTTGTGCATTTACAATATTCATTGATTTTTGCCATTGAAAAACATCATGTTATTCATATACCAGAAATGTTTGAAGCTACTGACTGAATGAAAGGAGCTGGCATCTCACTCTCTTTGAATCTTCTTTATCATGCTAAGAGGAGCAGGAAAAAGCAAAAAATTTCAGAATTGCACCTTGCAATGCGGAGAAATTACTGTTTGTGCATTTACAATATTCATTGATTTTTGCCATTGAAAAACGTCCAGAAATGATTGAAGCTACTGACTGAATGAAAGGAGCTGGCATCTCACTCTCTTTGAATCTTGTTTATCATGCTAAGAGGAGCAGGAAAAAGCAAAAAATTTCAGAATTGCACCTTGCAATGCGGAGAAATTACTGTTTGTGCATTTACAATATTCATTGATTTTTGCCATTGAAAAACATCCAGAAATGATTGAAGCTACTGACTGAATGAAAGGAGCTGGCATCTCACTCTCTTTGAATCTTCTTTATCATGCTAAGAGGAGCAGGAAAAAGCAAAAAATTTCAGAATTGCACCTTGCAATGCGGAGAAATTACTGTTTGTGCATTTACAATATTCATTGATTTTTGCCATTGAAAAACATCATGTTATTCATATACCAGAAATGTTTGAAGCTACTGACTGAATGAAAGGAGCTGGCATCTCACTCTCTTTGAATCTTCTTTATCATGCTAAGAGGAGCAGGAAAAAGCAAAAAATTTCAGAATTGCACCTTGCAATGTGGAGAAATTACTGTTTGTGCATTTACAATATTCATTGATTTTTACCATTAAAAAACGTCCAGAAATGATTGAAGCTACTGACTGAATGAAAGTAGCTGGCATCTCACTCTCTTTGAATCTTCTTTATCATGCTAAGAGGAGCAGGAAAAAGCAAAAAATTTCAGACTTGCACCTTGCAATGCGGAGAAATTACTGTTTGTGCATTTACAATATTCATTGATTTTTGCCATTGAAAAACATCATGTTATTCATATACCAGAAATGTTTGAAGCTACTGACTGAATGAAAGGAGCTGGCATCTCACTCTCTTTGAATCTTCTTTATCATGCTAAGAGGAGCAGGAAAAAGCAAAAAATTTCAGAATTGCACCTTGCAATGCGGAGAAATTACTGTTTGTGCATTTACAATATTCATTGATTTTTGCCATTGAAAAACGTCCAGAAATGATTGAAGCTACTGACTGAATGAAAGGAGCTGGCATCTCACTCTCTTTGAATCTTGTTTATCATGCTAAGAGGAGCAGGAAAAAGCAAAAAATTTCAGAATTGCACCTTGCAATGCGGAGAAATTACTGTTTGTGCATTTACAATATTCATTGATTTTTGCCATTGAAAAACATCCAGAAATGATTGAAGCTACTGACTGAATGAAAGGAGCTGGCATCTCACTCTCTTTGAATCTTCTTTATCATGCTAAGAGGAGCAGGAAAAAGCAAAAAAATTCAGAATTGCACCTTGCAATGCGGAGAAATTACTGTTTGTGCATTTACAAAATTCATTGATTTTTGCCATTGAAAAACATCATGTTATTCATATACCAGAAATGTTTGAAGCTACTGACTGAATGAAAGGAGCTGACATCTCACTCTCTTTGAATCTTCTTTATCATGCTAAGAGGAGCAGGAAAAAGCAAAAAATTTCAGAATTGCACCTTGCAATGCGGAGAAATTACTGTTTGTGCATTTACAATATTCATTGATTTTTGCCATTGAAAAACATCCAGAAATGATTGAAGCTACTGACTGAATGAAAGGAGCTGGCATCTCACTCTCTTTGAATCTTCTTTATCATGCTAAGAGGAGCAGGAAAAAGCAAAAAATTTCAGAATTGCACCTTGCAATGCGGAGAAATTACTGTTTGTGCATTTACAATATTCATTGATTTTTGCCATTGAAAAACATCATGTTATTCATATACCAGAAATGTTTGAAGCTACTGACTGAATGAAAGGAGCTGGCATCTCACTCTCTTTGAATCTTCTTTATCATGCTAAGAGGAGCAGGAAAAAGCAAAAAATTTCAGAATTGCACCTTGCAATGCGGAGAAATTACTGTTTGTGCATTTACAATATTCATTGATTTTTGCCATTGAAAAACATCATGTTATTCATATACCAGAAATGTTTGAAGCTACTGACTGAATGAAAGGAGCTGGCATCTCACTCTCTTTGAATCTTCTTTATCATGCTAAGAGGAGCAGGAAAAAGCAAAAAATTTCAGAATTGCACCTTGCAATGTGGAGAAATTACTGTTTGTGCATTTACAATATTCATTGATTTTTACCATTGAAAAAGGTCCAGAAATGATTGAAGCTACTGACTGAATGAAAGTAGCTGGCATCTCACTCTCTTTGAATCTTCTTTATCATGCTAAGAGGAGCAGGAAAAAGCAAAAAATTTCAGACTTGCACCTTGCAATGCGGAGAAATTACTGTTTGTGCATTTACAATATTCATTGATTTTTGCCATTGAAAAACATCATGTTATTCATATACCAGAAATGTTTGAAGCTACTGACTGAATGAAAGGAGCTGGCATCTCACTCTCTTTGAATCTTCTTTATCATGCTAAGAGGAGCAGGAAAAAGCAAAAAATTTCAGAATCGCACCTTGCAATGCGGAGAAATTACTGTTTGTGCATTTACAATTTTCATTGATTTTTGCCATTGAAAAACGTCCAGAAATGATTGAAGGTACTGACTGAATGAAAGGAGCTGGCATCTCACTCTCTTTGAATCTTCTTTATCATGCTAAGAGGAGCAGGAAAAAGCAAAAAATTTCAGAATTGCACCTTGCAATGCGGAGAAATTACTGTTTGTGCATTTACAATATTCATTGATTTTTGCCATTGAAAAACGTCCAGAAATGATTGAAGCTACTGACTGAATGAAAGGAGCTGGCATCTCACTCTCTTTGAATCTTCTTTATCATGCTAAGAGGAGCAGGAAAAAGCAAAAAATTTCAGAATTGCACCTTGCAATGCGGAGAAATTACAGTTTGTGCATTTACAATATTCATTGATTTTTGCCATTGAAAAACATCCAGAAATGATTGAAGCTACTGACTGAATGAAAGGAGCTGGCATCTCACTCTCTTTGAATCTTCTTTATCATGCTAAGAGGAGCAGGAAAAAGCAAAAAATTTCAGAATTGCACCTTGTAATGCGGAGAAATTACTGTTTGTGCATTTACAATATTCATTGATTTTTGCCATTGAAAAACATCATGTTATTCATATACCAGAAATGTTTGAAGCTACTGACTGAATGAAAGGAGCTGGCATCTCACTCTCTTTGAATCTTCTTTATCATGCTAAGAGGAGCAGGAAAAAGCAAAAAATTTCAGAATTGCACCTTGCAATGCGGAGAAATTACTGTTTGTGCATTTACAATATTCATTGATTTTTGCCATTGAAAAACATGTTATTCATATACCAGAAATGTTTGAAGCTACTGACTGAATGAAAGGAGCTGGCACCTCACTCTCTTTGAATCTTTATCATGCTAAGAGGAGCGGGAAAAAGCAAAAAATTTCAGAATTGCACCTTGCAATGCGGAGAAATTACTGTTTGTGCATTTACAATATTCATTGATTTTTGCCATTGAAAAACGTCCAGAAATGATTGAAGGTACTGACTGAATGAAAGGAGCTGGCATCTCACTCTCTTTGAATCTTCTTTATCATGCTAAGAGGAGCAGGAAAAAGCAAAAAATTTCAGAATTGCACCTTGCAATGCGGAGAAATTACTGTTTGTGCATTTACAATATTCATTGATTTTTGCCATTGAAAAACGTCCAGAAATGATTGAAGCTACTGACTGAATGAAAGGAGCTGGCATCTCACTCTCTTTGAATCTTCTTTATTATGCTAAGAGGAGCAGGAAATAGCAAAAAATTTCAGAATTGCACCTTGCAATGCGGAGAAATTACAGTTTGTGCATTTACAATATTCATTGATTTTTGCCATTGAAAAACATCCAGAAATGATTGAAGCTACTGACTGAATGAAAGGAGCTGGCATCTCACTCTCTTTGAATCTTCTTTATCATGCTAAGAGGAGCAGGAAAAAGCAAAAAATTTCAGAATTGCACCTTGCAATGCGGAGAAATTACTGTTTGTGCATTTACAATATTCATTGATTTTTGCCATTGAAAAACATCATGTTATTCATATACCAGAAATGTTTGAAGCTACTGACTGAATGAAAGGAGCTGGCATCTCACTCTCTTTGAATCTTCTTTATCATGCTAAGAGGAGCAGGAAAAAGCAAAAAATTTCAGAATTGCACCTTGCAATGTGGAGAAATTACTGTTTGTGCATTTACAATATTCATTGATTTTTACCATTGAAAAACGTCCAGAAATGATTGAAGCTACTGACTGAATGAAAGTAGCTGGCATCTCACTCTCTTTGAATCTTCTTTATCATGCTAAGAGGAGCAGGAAAAAGCAAAAAATTTCAGACTTGCACCTTGCAATGCGGAGAAATTACTGTTTGTGCATTTACAATATTCATTGATTTTTGCCATTGAAAAACGTCCAGAAATGATTGAAGCTACTGACTGAATGAAAGGAGCTGGCATCTCACTCTCTTTGAATCTTGTTTATCATGCTAAGAGGAGCAGGAAAAAGCAAAAAATTTCAGAATTGCACCTTGCAATGCGGAGAAATTACTGTTTGTGCATTTACAATATTCATTGATTTTTGCCATTGAAAAACATCCAGAAATGATTGAAGCTACTGACTGAATGAAAGGAGCTGGCATCTCACTCTCTTTGAATCTTCTTTATCATGCTAAGAGGAGCAGGAAAAAGCAAAAAATTTCAGAATTGCACCTTGCAATGCGGAGAAATTACTGTTTGTGCATTTACAATATTCATTGATTTTTGCCATTGAAAAACATCATGTTATTCATATACCAGAAATGTTTGAAGCTACTGACTGAATGAAAGGAGCTGGCATCTCACTCTCTTTGAATCTTCTTTATCATGCTAAGAGGAGCAGGAAAAAGCAAAAAATTTCAGAATTGCACCTTGCAATGTGGAGAAATTACTGTTTGTGCATTTACAATATTCATTGATTTTTACCATTGAAAAACGTCCAGAAATGATTGAAGCTACTGACTGAATGAAAGTAGCTGGCATCTCACTCTCTTTGAATCTTCTTTATCATGCTAAGAGGAGCAGGAAAAAGCAAAAAATTTCAGACTTGCACCTTGCAATGCGGAGAAATTACTGTTTGTGCATTTACAATATTCATTGATTTTTGCCATTGAAAAACATCATGTTATTCATATACCAGAAATGTTTGAAGCTACTGACTGAATGAAAGGAGCTGGCATCTCACTCTCTTTGAATCTTCTTTATCATGCTAAGAGGAGCAGGAAAAAGCAAAAAATTTCAGAATTGCACCTTGCAATGCGGAGAAATTACTGTTTGTGCATTTACAATATTCATTGATTTTTGCCATTGAAAAACGTCCAGAAATGATTGAAGCTACTGACTGAATGAAAGGAGCTGGCATCTCACTCTCTTTGAATCTTGTTTATCATGCTAAGAGGAGCAGGAAAAAGCAAAAAATTTCAGAATTGCACCTTGCAATGCGGAGAAATTACTGTTTGTGCATTTACAATATTCATTGATTTTTGCCATTGAAAAACATCCAGAAATGATTGAAGCTACTGACTGAATGAAAGGAGCTGGCATCTCACTCTCTTTGAATCTTCTTTATCATGCTAAGAGGAGCAGGAAAAAGCAAAAAATTTCAGAATTGCACCTTGCAATGCGGAGAAATTACTGTTTGTGCATTTACAATATTCATTGATTTTTGCCATTGAAAAACATCATGTTATTCATATACCAGAAATGTTTGAAGCTACTGACTGAATGAAAGGAGCTGGCATCTCACTCTCTTTGAATCTTCTTTATCATGCTAAGAGGAGCAGGAAAAAGCAAAAAATTTCAGAATTGCACCTTGCAATGTGGAGAAATTACTGTTTGTGCATTTACAATATTCATTGATTTTTACCATTGAAAAACGTCCAGAAATGATTGAAGCTACTGACTGAATGAAAGTAGCTGGCATCTCACTCTCTTTGAATCTTCTTTATCATGCTAAGAGGAGCAGGAAAAAGCAAAAAATTTCAGAATTGCACCTTGCAATGCGGAGAAATTACTGTTTGTGCATTTACAATATTCATTGATTTTTGCCATTGAAAAACATCATGTTATTCATATACCAGAAATGTTTGAAGCTACTGACTGAATGAAAGGAGCTGGCATCTCACTCTCTTTGAATCTTCTTTATCATGCTAAGAGGAGCAGGAAAAAGCAAAAAATTTCAGAATTGCACCTTGCAATGTGGAGAAATTACTGTTTGTGCATTTACAATATTCATTGATTTTTACCATTGAAAAACGTCCAGAAATGATTGAAGCTACTGACTGAATGAAAGTAGCTGGCATCTCACTCTCTTTGAATCTTCTTTATCATGCTAAGAGGAGCAGGAAAAAGCAAAAAATTTCAGACTTGCACCTTGCAATGCGGAGAAATTACTGTTTGTGCATTTACAATATTCATTGATTTTTGCCATTGAAAAACATCATGTTATTCATATACCAGAAATGTTTGAAGCTACTGACTGAATGAAAGGAGCTGGCATCTCACTCTCTTTGAATCTTCTTTATCATGCTAAGAGGAGCAGGAAAAAGCAAAAAATTTCAGAATTGCACCTTGCAATGCGGAGAAATTACTGTTTGTGCATTTACAATATTCATTGATTTTTGCCATTGAAAAACGTCCAGAAATGATTGAAGCTACTGACTGAATGAAAGGAGCTGGCATCTCACTCTCTTTGAATCTTGTTTATCATGCTAAGAGGAGCAGGAAAAAGCAAAAAATTTCAGAATTGCACCTTGCAATGCGGAGAAATTACTGTTTGTGCATTTACAATATTCATTGATTTTTGCCATTGAAAAACATCCAGAAATGATTGAAGCTACTGACTGAATGAAAGGAGCTGGCATCTCACTCTCTTTGAATCTTCTTTATCATGCTAAGAGGAGCAGGAAAAAGCAAAAAATTTCAGAATTGCACCTTGCAATGCGGAGAAATTACTGTTTGTGCATTTACAATATTCATTGATTTTTGCCATTGAAAAACATCATGTTATTCATATACCAGAAATGTTTGAAGCTACTGACTGAATGAAAGGAGCTGGCATCTCACTCTCTTTGAATCTTCTTTATCATGCTAAGAGGAGCAGGAAAAAGCAAAAAATTTCAGAATTGCACCTTGCAATGTGGAGAAATTACTGTTTGTGCATTTACAATATTCATTGATTTTTACCATTGAAAAAGGTCCAGAAATGATTGAAGCTACTGACTGAATGAAAGTAGCTGGCATCTCACTCTCTTTGAATCTTCTTTATCATGCTAAGAGGAGCAGGAAAAAGCAAAAAATTTCAGACTTGCACCTTGCAATGCGGAGAAATTACTGTTTGTGCATTTACAATATTCATTGATTTTTGCCATTGAAAAACATCATGTTATTCATATACCAGAAATGTTTGAAGCTACTGACTGAATGAAAGGAGCTGGCATCTCACTCTCTTTGAATCTTCTTTATCATGCTAAGAGGAGCAGGAAAAAGCAAAAAATTTCAGAATTGCACCTTGCAATGCGGAGAAATTACTGTTTGTGCATTTACAATATTCATTGATTTTTGCCATTGAAAAACGTCCAGAAATGATTGAAGCTACTGACTGAATGAAAGGAGCTGGCATCTCACTCTCTTTGAATCTTGTTTATCATGCTAAGAGGAGCAGGAAAAAGCAAAAAATTTCAGAATTGCACCTTGCAATGCGGAGAAATTACTGTTTGTGCATTTACAATATTCATTGATTTTTGCCATTGAAAAACATCCAGAAATGATTGAAGCTACTGACTGAATGAAAGGAGCTGGCATCTCACTCTCTTTGAATCTTCTTTATCATGCTAAGAGGAGCAGGAAAAAGCAAAAAATTTCAGAATTGCACCTTGCAATGCGGAGAAATTACTGTTTGTGCATTTACAAAATTCATTGATTTTTGCCATTGAAAAACATCATGTTATTCATATACCAGAAATGTTTGAAGCTACTGACTGAATGAAAGGAGCTGACATCTCACTCTCTTTGAATCTTCTTTATCATGCTAAGAGGAGCAGGAAAAAGCAAAAAATTTCAGAATTGCACCTTGCAATGCGGAGAAATTACTGTTTGTGCATTTACAATATTCATTGATTTTTGCCATTGAAAAACATCCAGAAATGATTGAAGCTACTGACTGAATGAAAGGAGCTGGCATCTCACTCTCTTTGAATCTTCTTTATCATGCTAAGAGGAGCAGGAAAAAGCAAAAAATTTCAGAATTGCACCTTGCAATGCGGAGAAATTACTGTTTGTGCATTTACAATATTCATTGATTTTTGCCATTGAAAAACATCATGTTATTCATATACCAGAAATGTTTGAAGCTACTGACTGAATGAAAGGAGCTGGCATCTCACTCTCTTTGAATCTTCTTTATCATGCTAAGAGGAGCAGGAAAAAGCAAAAAATTTCAGAATTGCACCTTGCAATGCGGAGAAATTACTGTTTGTGCATTTACAATATTCATTGATTTTTGCCATTGAAAAACATCATGTTATTCATATACCAGAAATGTTTGAAGCTACTGACTGAATGAAAGGAGCTGGCATCTCACTCTCTTTGAATCTTCTTTATCATGCTAAGAGGAGCAGGAAAAAGCAAAAAATTTCAGAATTGCACCTTGCAATGTGGAGAAATTACTGTTTGTGCATTTACAATATTCATTGATTTTTACCATTGAAAAAGGTCCAGAAATGATTGAAGCTACTGACTGAATGAAAGTAGCTGGCATCTCACTCTCTTTGAATCTTCTTTATCATGCTAAGAGGAGCAGGAAAAAGCAAAAAATTTCAGACTTGCACCTTGCAATGCGGAGAAATTACTGTTTGTGCATTTACAATATTCATTGATTTTTGCCATTGAAAAACATCATGTTATTCATATACCAGAAATGTTTGAAGCTACTGACTGAATGAAAGGAGCTGGCATCTCACTCTCTTTGAATCTTCTTTATCATGCTAAGAGGAGCAGGAAAAAGCAAAAAATTTCAGAATCGCACCTTGCAATGCGGAGAACTTACTGTTTGTGCATTTACAATTTTCATTGATTTTTGCCATTGAAAAACGTCCAGAAATGATTGAAGGTACTGACTGAATGAAAGGAGCTGGCATCTCACTCTCTTTGAATCTTCTTTATCATGCTAAGAGGAGCAGGAAAAAGCAAAAAATTTCAGAATTGCACCTTGCAATGCGGAGAAATTACTGTTTGTGCATTTACAATATTCATTGATTTTTGCCATTGAAAAACGTCCAGAAATGATTGAAGCTACTGACTGAATGAAAGGAGCTGGCATCTCACTCTCTTTGAATCTTCTTTATCATGCTAAGAGGAGCAGGAAAAAGCAAAAAATTTCAGAATTGCACCTTGCAATGCGGAGAAATTACAGTTTGTGCATTTACAATATTCATTGATTTTTGCCATTGAAAAACATCCAGAAATGATTGAAGCTACTGACTGAATGAAAGGAGCTGGCATCTCACTCTCTTTGAATCTTCTTTATCATGCTAAGAGGAGCAGGAAAAAGCAAAAAATTTCAGAATTGCACCTTGCAATGCGGAGAAATTACTGTTTGTGCATTTACAATATTCATTGATTTTTGCCATTGAAAAACATCATGTTATTCATATACCAGAAATGTTTGAAGCTACTGACTGAATGAAAGGAGCTGGCATCTCACTCTCTTTGAATCTTCTTTATCATGCTAAGAGGAGCAGGAAAAAGCAAAAAATTTCAGAATTGCACCTTGCAATGCGGAGAAATTACTGTTTGTGCATTTACAATATTCATTGATTTTTGCCATTGAAAAACATGTTATTCATATACCAGAAATGTTTGAAGCTACTGACTGAATGAAAGGAGCTGGCACCTCACTCTCTTTGAATCTTTATCATGCTAAGAGGAGCGGGAAAAAGCAAAAAATTTCAGAATTGCACCTTGCAATGCGGAGAAATTACTGTTTGTGCATTTACAATATTCATTGATTTTTGCCATTGAAAAACGTCCAGAAATGATTGAAGGTACTGACTGAATGAAAGGAGCTGGCATCTCACTCTCTTTGAATCTTCTTTATCATGCTAAGAGGAGCAGGAAAAAGCAAAAATTTTCAGAATTGCACCTTGCAATGCGGAGAAATTACTGTTTGTGCATTTACAATATTCATTGATTTTTGCCATTGAAAAACGTCCAGAAATGATTGAAGCTACTGACTGAATGAAAGGAGCTGGCATCTCACTCTCTTTGAATCTTCTTTATTATGCTAAGAGGAGCAGGAAAAAGCAAAAAATTTCAGAATTGCACCTTGCAATGCGGAGAAATTACAGTTTGTGCATTTACAATATTCATTGATTTTTGCCATTGAAAAACATCCAGAAATGATTGAAGCTACTGACTGAATGAAAGGAGCTGGCATCTCACTCTCTTTGAATCTTCTTTATCATGCTAAGAGGAGCAGGAAAAAGCAAAAAATTTCAGAATTGCACCTTGCAATGCGGAGAAATTACTGTTTGTGCATTTACAATATTCATTGATTTTTGCCATTGAAAAACATCATGTTATTCATATACCAGAAATGTTTGAAGCTACTGACTGAATGAAAGGAGCTGGCATCTCACTCTCTTTGAATCTTCTTTATCATGCTAAGAGGAGCAGGAAAAAGCAAAAAAATTCAGAATTGCACCTTGCAATGTGGAGAAATTACTGTTTGTGCATTTACAATATTCATTGATTTTTACCATTGAAAAACGTCCAGAAATGATTGAAGCTACTGACTGAATGAAAGTAGCTGGCATCTCACTCTCTTTGAATCTTCTTTATCATGCTAAGAGGAGCAGGAAAAAGCAAAAAATTTCAGACTTGCACCTTGCAATGCGGAGAAATTACTGTTTGTGCATTTACAATATTCATTGATTTTTGCCATTGAAAAACATCATGTTATTCATATACCAGAAATGTTTGAAGCTACTGACTGAATGAAAGGAGCTGGCATCTCACTCTCTTTGAATCTTCTTTATCATGCTAAGAGGAGCAGGAAAAAGCAAAAAATTTCAGAATTGCACCTTGCAATGCGGAGAAATTACTGTTTGTGCATTTACAATATTCATTGATTTTTGCCATTGAAAAACGTCCAGAAATGATTGAAGCTACTGACTGAATGAAAGGAGCTGGCATCTCACTCTCTTTGAATCTTGTTTATCATGCTAAGAGGAGCAGGAAAAAGCAAAAAATTTCAGAATTGCACCTTGCAATGCGGAGAAATTACTGTTTGTGCATTTACAATATTCATTGATTTTTGCCATTGAAAAACATCCAGAAATGATTGAAGCTACTGACTGAATGAAAGGAGCTGGCATCTCACTCTCTTTGAATCTTCTTTATCATGCTAAGAGGAGCAGGAAAAAGCAAAAAATTTCAGAATTGCACCTTGCAATGCGGAGAAATTACTGTTTGTGCATTTACAATATTCATTGATTTTTGCCATTGAAAAACATCATGTTATTCATATACCAGAAATGTTTGAAGCTACTGACTGAATGAAAGGAGCTGGCATCTCACTCTCTTTGAATCTTCTTTATCATGCTAAGAGGAGCAGGAAAAAGCAAAAAATTTCAGAATTGCACCTTGCAATGTGGAGAAATTACTGTTTGTGCATTTACAATATTCATTGATTTTTACCATTGAAAAACGTCCAGAAATGATTGAAGCTACTGACTGAATGAAAGTAACTGGCATCTCACTCTCTTTGAATCTTCTTTATCATGCTAAGAGGAGCAGGAAAAAGCAAAAAATTTCAGACTTGCACCTTGCAATGCGGAGAAATTACTGTTTGTGCATTTACAATATTCATTGATTTTTGCCATTGAAAAACATCATGTTATTCATATACCAGAAATGTTTGAAGCTACTGACTGAATGAAAGGAGCTGGCATCTCACTCTCTTTGAATCTTCTTTATCATGCTAAGAGGAGCAGGAAAAAGCAAAAAATTTCAGAATTGCACCTTGCAATGCGGAGAAATTACTGTTTGTGCATTTACAATATTCATTGATTTTTGCCATTGAAAAACGTCCAGAAATGATTGAAGCTACTGACTGAATGAAAGGAGCTGGCATCTCACTCTCTTTGAATCTTGTTTATCATGCTAAGAGGAGCAGGAAAAAGCAAAAAATTTCAGAATTGCACCTTGCAATGCGGAGAAATTACTGTTTGTGCATTTACAATATTCATTGATTTTTGCCATTGAAAAACATCCAGAAATGATTGAAGCTACTGACTGAATGAAAGGAGCTGGCATCTCACTCTCTTTGAATCTTCTTTATCATGCTAAGAGGAGCAGGAAAAAGCAAAAAATTTCAGAATTGCACCTTGCAATGCGGAGAAATTACTGTTTGTGCATTTACAATATTCATTGATTTTTGCCATTGAAAAACATCATGTTATTCATATACCAGAAATGTTTGAAGCTACTGACTGAATGAAAGGAGCTGGCATCTCACTCTCTTTGAATCTTCTTTATCATGCTAAGAGGAGCAGGAAAAAGCAAAAAATTTCATAATTGCACCTTGCAATGCGGAGAAATTACTGTTTGTGCATTTACAATATTCATTGATTTTTGCCATTGAAAAACGTCCAGAAATGATTGAAGCTATTGACTGAATGAAAGGAGCTGGCATCTCACTCTCTTTGAATCATGTTTATCATGCTAAGAGGAGCAGGAAAAAGCAAAAAATTTCAGAATTGCACCTTGCAATGCGGAGAAATTACTGTTTGTGCATTTACAATATTCATTGATTTTTGCCATTGAAAAACGTCCAGAAATTATTGAAGCTACTGACTGAATGAAAGGAGCTGGCATCTCACTCTCTTTGAATCTTCTTTATCATGCTAAGAGGAGCAGGAAAAAGCAAAAAATTTCAGAATTGCACCTTGCAATGCGGAGAAATTACTGTTTGTGCATTTACAATATTCATTGATTTTTGCCATTGAAAAACATCATGTTATTCATATACCAGAAATGATTGAAGCTACTGACTGAATGAAAGGAGCTGGCATCTCACTCTCTTTGAATCTTCTTTATCATGCTAAGAGGAGCAGGAAAAAGTAAAAAATTTCAGAATTGCACTATGCAATGCGGAGAAATTACTGTTTGTGCATTTATAATATTCAATGATTTTTGCCATTGAAAAACGTCCAGAAATGATTGAAGCTACTGACTGAATGAAAGGAGCTGGCATCTCACTCTCTTTGAATCTTCTTTATCATGCTAAGAGGAGCAGGAAAAAGCAAAAAATTTCAGAATTGCACCTTGCAATGCGGAGAAATTACTGTTTGTGCATTTGCAATATTCATTGATTTTTGCCATTGAAAAACGTCCAGAAATGATTGAAGCTACTGACTGAATGAAAGGAGCTGGCATCTCACTCTCTTTGAATCTTCTTTATCATGCTAAGAGGAGCAGGAAAAAGCAAAAAATTTCAGAATTGCACCTTGCAATGCGGAGAAATTACTGTTTGTGCATTTACAATATTCATTGATTTTTGCCATTGAAAAACATCATGTTATTCATATACCAGAAATGATTGAAGCTACTGACTGAATGAAAGGAGCTGGCATCTCACTCTCTTTGAATCTTCTTTATCATGCTAAGAGGAGCAGGAAAAAGCAAAAAATTTCAGAATTGCACCTTGCAATGCGGAGAAATTACTGTTTGTGCATTTACAATATTCATTGATTTTTGCCATTGAAAAACATCATGTTATTCATATACCAGAAATGTTTGAAGCTACTGACTGAATGAAAGGAGCTGGCATCTCACTCTCTTTGAATCTTCTTTATCATGCTAAGAGGAGCAGGAAAAAGCAAAAAATTTCACAATTGCACCTTGCAATGCGGAGAAATTACTGTTTGTGCATTTACAATATTCATTGATTTTTACCATTGAAAAACGTCCAGAAATGATTGAGGCTACTGACTGAACGAAAGGAGCTGGCATCTCACTCTCTTTGAATCTTCTTTAACATGCTAAGAGGAGCAGGAAAAAGCAAAAAATTTCAGAATTGCACCTTGCAATGCGGAGAAATTACTGTTTGTGCATTTACAATATTCATTGATTTTTGCCATTGAAAAACATCATGTTATTCATATACCAGAAATGTTTGAAGCTACTGACTGAATGAAAGGAGCTGGCATCTCACTCTCTTTGAATCTTCTTTATCATGCTAAGAGGAGCAGGAAAAAACAAAAAATTTCAGAATTGCACCTTGCAATGCGGAGAAATTACTGTTTGTGCATTTACAATATTCATTGATTTTTGCCATTGAAAAACATCATGTTATTCATATACCAGAAATGATTGAAGCTACTGACTGAATGAAAGGAGCTGGCATCTCACTCTCTTTGAATCTTCTTTATCATGCTAAGAGGAGCAGGAAAAAGTAAAAAATTTCAGAATTGCACCTTGCAATGCGGAGAAATTACTGTTTGTGCATTTACAATATTCAATGATTTTTGCCATTGAAAAAAGTCCAGAAATGATTGAAGCTACTGACTCAATGAAAGGAGCTGGCATCTCACTCTCTTTGAATCTTCTTTATCATGCTAAGAGGAGCAGGAAAAAGCAAAAAATTTCAGAATTGCACCTTGCAATGCGGAGAAATTACTGTTTGTGCATTTACAATATTCATTGATTTTTGCCATTGAAAAACATCATGTTATTCATATACCAGAAATGTTTGAAGCTACTGACTGAATGAAAGGAGCTGGCATCTCACTCTCTTTGAATCTTCTTTATCATGCTAAGAGGAGCAGGAAAAAGCAAAAAATTTCAGAATTGCACCTTGCAATGCGGAGAAATTACTGTTTGTGCATTTACAATATTCATTGATTTTTGCCATTGAAAAACATCATGTTATTCATATACCAGAAATGTTTGAAGCTACTGACTGAATGAAAGGAGCTGGCATCTCACTCTCTTTGAATCTTCTTTATCATGCTAAGAGGAGCAGGAAAAAGCAAAAAATTTCAGAATTGCACCTTGCAATGCGGAGAAATTACTGTTTGTGCATTTACAATATTCATTGATTTTTGCCATTGAAAAACATCATGTTATTCATATACCAGAAATGTTTGAAGCTACTGACTGAATGAAAGGAGCTGGCATCTCACTCTCTTTGAATCTTCTTTATCATGCTAAGAGGAGCAGGAAAAAGCAAAAAATTTCAGAATTGCACCTTGCAATGCGGAGAAATTACTGTTTGTGCATTTACAATATTCATTGATTTTTGCCATTGAAAAACGTCCAGAAATGATTGAAGCTACTGACTGAATGAAAGGAGCTGGCATCTCACTCTCTTTGAATCTTCTTTATCATGCTAAGAGGAGCAGGAAAAAGCAAAAAATTTCAGAATTGCACCTTACAATGCGGAGAAATTACAGTTTGTGCATTTACAATATTCATTGATTTTTGCCATTGAAAAACGTCCAGAAATGATTGAAGCTACTGACTGAATGAAAGGAGCTGGCATCTCACTCTCTTTGAATCTTCTTTATCATGCTAAGAGGAGCAGGAAAAAGCAAAAAATTTCAGAATTGCACCTTGCAATGCGGAGAAATTACTGTTTGTGCATTTACAATATTCATTGATTTTTGCCATTGAAAAACGTCCAGAAATGATTGAAGCTACTGACTGAATGAAAGGAGCTGGCATCTCACTCTCTTTGAATCTTCTTTATCATGCTAAGAGGAGCAGGAAAAAGCAAAAAATTTCAGAATTGCACCTTGCAATGCGAAGAAATTACTGTTTGTGCATTTACAATATTCATTGATTTTTGCCATTGAAAAACATCATGTTATTCATATACCAGAAATGTTTGAAGCTACTGACTGAATGAAAGGAGCTGGCATCTCACTCTCTTTGAATCTTCTTTATCATGCTAAGAGGAGCAGGAAAAAGCAAAAAATTTCAGAATTGCACCTTGCAATGCGGAGAAATTACTGTTTGTGCAATTACAATATTCATTGATTTTTGCCATTGAAAAACGTCCAGAAATGATTGAAGCTACTGACTGAATGAAAGGAGCTGGCATCTCACTCTCTATGAATCTTCTTTATCATGCTAAGAGGAGCAGGAAAAGCAAAAAATTTCAGAATTGCACCTTGCAATGCGAAGAAATTACAGTTTGTGCATTTACAATATTCATTGACTTTTGCCATTGAAAAACATCCAGAAATGATTGAAGCTACTGACTGAATGAAAGGAGCTGGCATCTCACTCTCTTTGAATCTTCTTTATCATGCTAAGAGGAGCAGGAAAAAGCAAAAAATTTCAGAATTGCACCTTGCAATGCGGAGAAATTACTGTTTGTGCATTTACAATATTCATTGATTTTTGCCATTGAAAAACGTCCAGAAATGATTGAAGCTACTGACTGAATGAAAGGAGCTGGCATCTCACTCTCTTTGAATCTTCTTTATCATGCTAAGAGGAGCAGGAAAAAGCAAAAAATTTCAGAATTGCGCCTTGCAATGCGGAGAAATTACTGTTTGTGCATTTACAAAATTCATTGATTTTTGCCATTGAAAAACATCATGTTATTCATTTACCAGAAATGATTGAAGCTACTGACTGAATGAAAGGAGCTGGCATCTCACTCTCTTTGAATCTTCTTTATCATGCTAAGAGGAGCAGGAAAAAGCAAAACATTTCAGAATTGCACCTTGCAATGCGAAGAAATTACTGTTTGTGCATTTACAATATTCATTGATTTTTGCCATTGAAAAACGTCCAGAAATGATTGAAGCTACTGACTGAATGAAAGGAGCTGGCATCTCACTCTCTTTGAATCTTCTTTATCATGCTAAGAAGAGCAGGAAAAAGCAAAAAATTTCAGAATTGCACCTTGCAATGCGGAGAAATTACTGTTTGTGCATTTACAATATTCATTGATTTTTACCATTGAAAAACGTCCAGAAATGATTGAAGCTACTGACTGAATGAAAGTAGCTGGCATCTCACTCTCTTTGAATCTTCTTTATCATGCTAAGAGGAGCAGGAAAAAGCAAAAAATTTCAGACTTGCACCTTGCAATGCGGAGAAATTACTGTTTGTGCATTTACAATATTCATTGATTTTTGCCATTGAAAAACATCATGTTATTCATATACCAGAAATGTTTGAAGCTACTGACTGAATGAAAGGAGCTGGCATCTCACTCTCTTTGAATCTTCTTTATCATGCTAAGAGGAGCAGGAAAAAGCAAAAAATTTCAGAATTGCACCTTGCAATGCGGAGAAATTACTGTTTGTGCATTTACAATATTCATTGATTTTTGCCATTGAAAAACGTCCAGAAATGATTGAAGCTACTGACTGAATGAAAGGAGCTGGCATCTCACTCTCTTTGAATCTTCTTTATCATGCTAAGAGGAGCAGGAAAAAGCAAAAAATTTCAGAATTGCACCTTACAATGCGGAGAAATTACAGTTTGTGCATTTACAATATTCATTGATTTTTGCCATTGAAAAATGTCCAGAAATGATTGAAGCTACTGACTGAATGAAAGGAGCTGGCATCTCACTCTCTTTGAATCTTCTTTATCAAGTTAAGAGGAGCAGGAAAAAGCAAAAAATTTCAGAATTGCACCTTGCAATGCGGAGAAATTACTCTTTGTGCATTTACAATATTCATTGATTTTTGCCATTGAAAAACATGTTATTCATATACCAGAAATGTTTGAAGCTACTGACTGAATGAAAGGAGCTGGAACCTCACTCTCTTTGAATCTTCTTTATCATGCTAAGAGGAGCAGGAAAAAGCAAAAAATTTCAGAATTGCACCTTGCAATGCGGAGAAATTACTGTTTGTACATTTACAATATTCATTGATTTTTGCCATTGAAAAACGTCCAGAAATGATTGAAGCTACTGACTGAATGAAAGGAGCTGGCATCTCACTCACTTTGAATCTTCTTTATCATGCTAAGAGGAGCAGGAAAAAGCAAAAAATTTCAGAATTGCACCTTGCAATGCGGAGAAATTACTGTTTGTGCATTTACAATATTCATTGATTTTTGCCATTGAAAAACGTCCAGAAATGATTGAAGCTACTGACTGAATGAAAGGAGCTGGCATCTCACTCTCTTTGAATCTTCTTTATCATGCTAAGAGGAGCAGGAAAAAGCAAACAATTTCAGAATTGCGCCTTGCAATGCGGAGAAATTACTGTTTGTGCATTTACAAAATTCATTGATTTTTGCCATTGAAAAACATCATGTTATTCATTTACCAGAAATGATTGAAGCTACTGACTGAATGAAAGGAGCTGGCATCTCACTCTCTTTGAATCTTCTTTATCATGCTAAGAGGAGCAGGAAAAAGCAAAAAATTTCAGAATTGCACCTTGCAATGCGGAGAAATTACTGTTTGTGCATTTACAATATTCATTGATTTTTGCCATTGAAAAACGTCCAGAAATGATTGAAGCTACTGACTGAATGAAAGGAGCTGGCATCTCACTCTCTTTGAATCTTCTTTATCATGCTAAGAGGAGCGGGAAAAAGCAAAAAAATTTCAGAATTGCACCTTGCAATGCGGAGAAATTACTGTTTGTGCATTTACAATATTCATTGATTTTTACCATTGAAAAACGTCCAGAAATGATTGAAGCTACTGACTGAATGAAAGTAGCTGGCATCTCACTCTCTTTGAATCTTCTTTATCATGCTAAGAGGAGCAGGAAAAAGCAAAAAATTTCAGACTTGCACCTTGCAATGCGGAGAAATTACTGTTTGTGCATTTACAATATTCATTGATTTTTGCCATTGAAAAACATCATGTTATTCATATACCAGAAATGTTTGAAGCTACTGACTGAATGAAAGGAGCTGGCATCTCACTCTCTTTGAATCTTCTTTATCATGCTAAGAGGAGCAGGAAAAAGCAAAAAATTTCAGAATTGCACCTTGCAATGCGGAGAAATTACTGTTTGTGCATTTACAATATTCATTGATTTTTGCCATTGAAAAACATCATGTTATTCATATACCAGAAATGTTTGAAGCTACTGACTGAATGAAAGGAGCTGGCATCTCACTCTCTTTGAATCTTCTTTATCATGCTAAGAGGAGCAGGAAAAAGCAAAAAATTTCAGAATTGCACCTTGCAATGCGGAGAAATTACTGTTTGTGCATTTACAATATTCATTGATTTTTGCCATTGAAAAACGTCCAGAAATGATTGAAGCTACTGACTGAATGAAAGGAGCTGGCATCTTACTCTCTTTGAATCTTCTTTATCATGCTAAGAGGAGCAGGAAAAAGCAAAAAATTTCAGAATTGCACCTTACAATGCGGAGAAATTACAGTTTGTGCATATACAATATTCATTGATTTTTGCCATTGAAAAACGTCCAGAAATGATTGAAGCTACTGACTGAATGAAAGGAGCTGGCATCTCACTCTCTTTGAATCTTCTTTATCATGCTAAGAGGAGCAGGAAAAAGCAAAAAATTTCAGAATTGCACCTTACAATGCGGAGAAATTACAGTTTGTGCATTTACAATATTCATTGATTTTTGCCATTGAAAAACGTCCAGAAATGATTGAAGCTACTGACTGAATGAAAGGAGCTGGCATCTCACTCTCTTTGAATCTTCTTTATCATGCTAAGAGGAGCAGGAAAAAGCAAAAAATTTCAGAATTGCACCTTGCAATGCGGAGAAATTACTGTTTGTGCATTTACAATATTCATTGATTTTTGCCATTGAAAAACATGTTATTCATATACCAGAAATGTTTTTAAGCTACTGACTGAATGAAAGGAGCTGGCACCTCACTCTCTTTGAATCTTCTTTATCATGCTAAGAGGAGCAGGATAAAGCAAAAAATTTCAGAATTGCACCTTGCAATGCGGAGAAATTACTGTTTGTGCATTTACAATATTCATTGATTTTTGCCATTGAAAAACGTCCAGAAATGATTGAAGCTACTGACTGAATGAAAGGAGCTGGCATCTCACTCTCTTTGAATCTTCTTTATCATGCTAAGAGGAGCTGGAAAAAGCAAAAAATTTCAGAATTGCACCTTGCAATGCGGAGAAATTACTGTTTGTGCATTTACAATATTCATTAATTTTTGCCATTGAAAAACATCATGTTATTCATATACCAGAAATGTTTGAAGCTACTGACTGAATGAAAGGAGCTGGCATCTCACTCTCTTTGAATCTTCTTTATCATGCTAAGAGGAGCAGGAAAAAGCAAAAAATTTCAGAATTGCACCTTGCAATGCGGAGAAATTACTGTTTGTGCATTTACAATATTCATTGATTTTTGCCATTGAAAAACGTCCAGAAATGATTGAAGCTACTGACTGAATGAAAGGAGCTGGCATCTCACTCTCTTTGAATCTTCTTTATCATGCTAAGAGGAGCAGGAAAAAGCAAAAAATTTCAGAATTGCAACTTGCAATGCGGAGAAATTACAGTTTGTGCATTTACAATATTCATTGATTTTTGCCATTGAAAAACGTCCAGAAATGATTGAAGCTACTGACTGAATGAAAGGAGCTGGCATCTCACTCTCTTTGAATCTTCTTTATCATGCTAAGAGGAGCAGGAAAAAGCAAAAAATTTCAGAATTGCTCCTTGCAATGCGGAGAAATTACTGTTTGTGCATTTACAATATTCATTGATTTTTGCCATTGAAAAACATGTTATTCATATACCAGAAATGTTTGAAGCTACTGACTGAATGAAAGGAGCTGGCACCTCACTCTCTTTGAATCTTCTTTATCATGCTAAGAGGAGCAGGAAAAAGCAAAAAATTTCAGAATTGCACCTTGCAATGCGGAGAAATTACTGTTTGTGCATTTACAATATTCATTGATTTTTGCCATTGAAAAACGTCCAGAAATGATTGAAGCTACTGACTGAATGAAAGGAGCTGGCATCTCACTCTCTTTGAATCTTCTTTATCATGCTAAGAGGAGCAGGAAAAAGCAAAAAATTTCAGAATTGCACCTTGCAATGCGGAGAAATTACTGTTTGTGCATTTACAATATTCATTGATTTTTGCCATTGAAAAACATCATGTTATTCATATACCAGAAATGATTGAAGCTACTGACTGAATGAAAGGAGCTGGCATCTCACTCTCTTTGAATCTTCTTTATCATGCTAAGAGGAGCAGGAAAATGTAAAAAATTTCAGAATTGCACCTTGCAATGCGGAGAAATTACTGTTTGTGCATTTACAATATTCAATGATTTTTGCCATTGAAAAACGTCCAGAAATGATTGAAGCTACTGACTGAACGAAAGGAGCTGGCATCTCACTCTCTTTGAATCTTCTTTATCATGCTAAGAGGAGCAGGAAAAAGCAAAAAATTTCAGAATTGCACCTTGCAATGCGGAGAAATTACTGTTTGTGCATTTACAATATTCATTGATTTTTGCCATTGAAAAACATCATGTTATTCATATACCAGAAATGTTTGAAGCTACTGACTGAATGAAAGGAGCTGGCATCTCACTCTCTTTGAATCTTCTTTATCATGCTAAGAGGAGCAGGAAAAAGCAAAAAATTTCAGAATTGCACCTTGCAATGCGGATAAATTTCTGTTTGTGCATTTACAATATTCATTGATTTTTGCCATTGAAAAACATCCAGAAATGATTGAAGCTACTGACTGAATGAAAGGAGCTGGCATCTCACTCTCTTTGAATCTTCTTTATCATGCTAAGGGGAGCAGGAAAAAGCAAAAAATTTCAGAATTGCACCTTGCAATGCGGAGAAATTACTGTTTGTGCATTTACAATATTCATTGATTTTTGCCATTGAAAAACGTCCAGAAATGATTGAAGCTACTGACTGAATGAAAGGAGCTGGCATCTCACTCTCTTTGAATCTTCTTTATCATGCTAAGAGGAGCAGGAAAAAGCAAAAAATTTCAGAATTGCACCTTACAATGCGGAGAAATTACAGTTTGTGCATTTACAATATTCATTGATTTTTGCCATTGAAAAACGTCCAGAAATGATTGAAGCTACTGACTGAATGAAAGGAGCTGGCATCTCACTCTCTTTGAATCTTCTTTATCATGCTAAGAGGAGCAGGAAAAAGCAAAAAATTTCAGAATTGCACCTTGCAATGCGGAGAAATTACTGTTTGTGCATTTACAATATTCATTGATTTTTGCCATTGAAAAACGTCCAGAAATGATTGAAGCTACTGACTGAATGAAAGGAGCTGGCATCTCACTCTCTTTGAATTTTCTTTATCATGCTAAGAGGAGCAGGAAAAAGCAAAAAATTTCAGAATTGCACCTTGCAATGCGGAGAAATTACAGTTTGTGCATTTACAATATTCATTGATTTTTGCCATTGAAAAACATGTTATTCATATACCAGAAATGTTTGAAGCTACTGACTGAATGAAAGGAGCTGGCACCTCACTCTCTTTGAATCTTCTTTATCATGCTAAGAGGAGCAGGAAAAAGCAAAAAATTTCAGAATTGCACCTTGCAATGCGGAGAAATTACTGTTTGTGCATTTACAATATTCATTGATTTTTGCCATTGAAAAACGTCCAGAAATGATTGAAGCTACTGACTGAAAAGAGCTGGCATCTCACTCTCTTTGAATCTTCTTTATCATGCTAAGAGGAGCAGGAAAAAGCAAAAAATTTCAGAATTGCTCCTTGCAATGCGGAGAAATTACTGTTTGTGCATTTACAATATTCATTGATTTTTGCCATTGAAAAACATGTTATTCATATACCAGAAATGTTTGAAGCTACTGACTGAATGAAAGGAGCTGGCACCTCACTCTCTTTGAATCTTCTTTATCATGCTAAGAGGAGCAGGAAAAAGCAAAAATTTCAGAATTGCACCTTGCAATGCGGAGAAATTACTGTTTGTGCATTTACAATATTCATTGATTTTTGCCATTGAAAAACGTCCAGAAATGATTGAAGCTACTGACTGAATGAAAGGAGCTGGCATCTCACTCTCTTTGAATCTTCTTTATCATGCTAAGAGGAGCAGGAAAAAGCAAAAAATTTCAGAATTGCACCTTGCAATGCGGAGAAATTACTGTTTGTGCATTTACAATATTCATTGATTTTTGCCATTGAAAAACGTCCAGAAATGATTGATGCTACTGACTGAATGAAAGGAGCTGGCATCTCACTCTCTTTGAATCTTCTTTATCATGCTAAGAGGAGCAGGAAAAAGCAAAAAATTTCAGAATTGCACCTTGCAATGCGGAGAAATAACTGTTTGTGCATTTACAATATTCATTGATTTTTGCCATTGAAAAACGTTATTCATATACCAGAAATGTTTGAAGCTACTGACTGAATGAAAGGAGCTGGCACCTCACTCTCTTTGAATCTTCTTTATCATGCTAAGAGGAGCAGGAATAAGCAAAAAATTTCAGAATTGCACCTTGCAATGCGGAAAAATTACTGTTTGTGCATTTACAATATTCATTGATTTTTGCCATTGAAAAACGTCCAGAAATGATTGAAGCTACTGACTGAATGAAAGGAGCTGGCATCTCACTCTCTTTGAATCTTCTTTATCATGCTAAGAGGAGCAGGAAAAAGCAAAAAATTTCAGAATTGCACCTTGCAATGCGGAGAAATTACTGTTTGTGCATTTACAATATTCATTGATTTTTGCCATTGAAAAACGTCCAGAAATGATTGAAGCTACTGACTGATTGAAAGGAGCTGGCATCTCACTCTCTTTGAATCTTCTTTATCATGCTAAGAGGAGCAGGAAAAAGCAAAAAATTTCAGAATTGCGCCTTGCAATGCGGACAAATTACTGTTTGTGCATTTACAAAATTCATTGATTTTTGCCATTGAAAAACATCATGTTATTCATTTACCAGAAATGATTGAAGCTACTGACTGAATGTAAGGAGCTGGCATCTCACTCTCTTTGAATCTTCTTTATCATGCTAAGAGGAGCAGGAAAAAGCAAAAAATTTCAGAATTGCACCTTGCAATGCGGAGAAATTACTGTTTGTGCATTTACAATATTCATTGATTTTTGCCATTGAAAAACGTCCAGAAATGATTGAAGCTACTGACTGAATGAAAGGAGCTGGCATCTCACTCTCTTTGAATCTTCTTTATCATGCTAAGAGGAGCAGGAAAAAGCAAAAAATTTCAGAATTGCACCGTGCAATGCGGAGAAATTACTGTTTGTGCATTTACAATATTCATTGATTTTTGCCATTGAAAAACATCATGTTATTCATATACCAGAAATGTTTGAAGCTACTGATTGAATGAAAGGAGCTGGCATCTCACTCTCTTTGAATCTTCTTTATCATGCTAAGAGGAGCAGGAAAAAGCAAAAAATTTCAGAATTGCACCTTGCAATGCGGAGAAATTACTGTTTGTGCATTTACAATATTCATTGATTTTTGCCATTGAAAAACGTCCAGAAATGATTGAAGCTACTGACTGAATGAAAAGAGCTGGCATCTCACTCTCTTTGAATCTTCTTTATCATGCTAAGAGGAGCAGGAAAAAGCAAAAAATTTCAGAATTGCACCTTGCAATGCGGAGAAATTACAGTTTGTGCATTTACAATATTCATTGATTTTTGCCATTGAAAAACGTCCAGAAATGATTGAAGCTACTGACTGAATGAAAGGAGCTGGCATCTCACTCTCTTTGAATCTTCTTTATCATGCTAAGAGGAGCAGGAAAAAGCAAAAATTTCAGAATTGCACCTTGCAATGCGGAGAAATTACTGTTTGTGCATTTACAATATTCATTGATTTTTGCCATTGAAAACCGTCCAGAAATGATTGAAGCTACTGACTGAATGAAAGGAGCTGGCATCTCACTCTCTTTGAATCTTCTTTATCATGCTAAGAGGAGCAGGAAAAAGCAAAAAATTTCAGAATTGCACCTTGCAATGCGGAGAAATTACTGTTTGTGCATTTACAATATTCATTGATTTTTGCCATTGAAAAACGTCCAGAAATGATTGAAGCTACTGACTGAATGAAAGGAGCTGGCATCTCACTCTCTTTGAATCTTCTTTATCATGCTAAGAGGAGCAGGAAAAAGCAAAAAATTTCAGAATTGCACCTTGCAATGCGGAGAAATTACTGTTTGTGCATTTACAATATTCATTGATTTTTGCCATTGAAAAACGTCCAGAAATGATTGAAGCTACTGACTGAATGAAAGGAGCTGGCATCTCACTCTCTTTGAATCTTCTTTATCATGCTAAGAGGAGCAGGAAAAAGCAAAAAATTTCAGAATTGCACCTTGCAATGCGGAGAAATAACTGTTTGTGCATTTACAATATTCATTGATTTTTGCCATTGAAAAACGTTATTCATATACCAGAAATGTTTGAAGCTACTGACTGAATGAAAGGAGCTGGCACCTCACTCTCTTTGAATCTTCTTTATCATGCTAAGAGGAGCAGGAATAAGCAAAAAATTTCAGAATTGCACCTTGCAATGCGGAAAAATTACTGTTTGTGCATTTACAATATTCATTGATTTTTGCCATTGAAAAACGTCCAGAAATGATTGAAGCTACTGACTGAATGAAAGGAGCTGGCATCTCACTCTCTTTGAATCTTCTTTATCATGCTAAGAGGAGCAGGAAAAAGCAAAAAATTTCAGAATTGCACCTTGCAATGCGGAGAAATTACTGTTTGTGCATTTACAATATTCATTGATTTTTGCCATTGAAAAACGTCCAGAAATGATTGAAGCTACTGACTGATTGAAAGGAGCTGGCATCTCACTCTCTTTGAATCTTCTTTATCATGCTAAGAGGAGCAGGAAAAAGCAAAAAATTTCAGAATTGCGCCTTGCAATGCGGAGAAATTACTGTTTGTGCATTTACAAAATTCATTGATTTTTGCCATTGAAAAACATCATGTTATTCATTTACCAGAAATGATTGAAGCTACTGACTGAATGTAAGGAGCTGGCATCTCACTCTCTTTGAATCTTCTTTATCATGCTAAGAGAAGCAGGAAAAACAAAAAATTTCAGAATTGCACCTTGCAATGCGGAGAAATTACTGTTTGTGCATTTACAATATTCGTTGATTTTTGCCATTGAAAAACGTCCAGAAATGATTGAAGCTACTGACTGAATGAAAGGAGCTGGCATCTCACTCTCTTTGAATCTTCTTTATCATGCTAAGAGGAGCAGGAAAAAGCAAAAAATTTCAGAATTGCACCTTGCAATGCGGAGAAATTACTGTTTGTGCATTTACAATATTCATTGATTTTTGCCATTGAAAAACATCATGTTATTCATATACCAGAAATGATTGAAGCTACTGACTGAATGAAAGGAGCTGGCATCTCACTCTCTTTGAATCTTCTTTATCATGCTAAGAGGAGCAGGAAAAAGTAAAAAATTTCAGAATTGCACCTTGCAATGCGGAGAAATTACTGTTTGTGCATTTACAATATTCAATGATTTTTGCCATTGAAAAACGTCCAGAAATGATTGAAGCTACTGACTGAACGAAAGGAGCTGGCGTCTCACTCTCTTTGAATCTTCTTTATCATGCTAAGAGGAGCAGGAAAAAGCAAAAAAATTCAGAATTGCACCTTGCAATGCGGAGAAATTACTGTTTGTGCATTTACAATATTCATTGATTTTTGCCATTGAAAAACATCATGTTATTCATATACCAGAAATGTTTGAAGCTACTGACTGAATGAAAGGAGCTGGCATCTCACTCTCTTTGAATCTTTTTTATCATGCTAAGAGGAGCAGGAAAAAGCAAAAAATTTCAGAATTGCACCTTGCAATGCGGAGAAATTACTGTTTGTGCATTTACAATATTCATTGATTTTTGCCATTGAAAAACGTCCAGAAATGATTGAAGCTACTGACTGAATGAAAGGAGCTGGCATCTCACTCTCTTTGAATCTTCTTTATCATGCTAAGAGGAGCAGGAAAAAGCAAAAAATTTCAGAATTGCACCTTGCAATGCGGAGAAATTACTGTTTGTGCATTTACAATATTCATTGATTTTTGCCATTGAAAAACGTCCAGAAATGATTGAAGCTACTGACTGAATGAAAGGAGCTGGCATCTCACTCTCTTTGAATCTTCTTTATCATGCTAAGAGGAGCAGGAAAAAGCAAAAAATTTCAGAATTGCACCTTGCAATGCGGAGAAATTACTGTTTGTGCATTTACAATATTCATTGATTTTTGCCATTGAAAAACATCATGTTATTCATATACCAGAAATGATTGAAGCTACTGACTGAATGAAAGGAGCTGGCATCTCACTCTCTTTGAATCTTCTTTATCATGCTAAGAGGAGCAGGAAAAAGCAAAAAATTTCAGAATTGCACCTTGCAATGCGGAGAAATTACTGTTTGTGCATTTACAATATTCATTGATTTTTGCAATTGAAAAACGTCCAGAAATGATTGAAGCTACTGACTGAATGAAAGGAGCTGGCTTCTCACTCTCTTTGAATCTTCTTTATCATGCTAAGAGGAGCAGGAAAAAGCAAAAAATTTCAGAATTGCACCTTGCAATGCGGAGAAATTACTGTTTGTGCATTTACAATATTCATTGATTTTTGCCATTGAAAAACGTCCAGAAATGATTGAAGCTACTGACTGAATGAAAGGAGCTGGCATCTCACTCTCTTTGAATCTTGTTTATCATGCTAAGAGGAGCAGGAAAAAGCAAAAAATTTCAGAATTGCACCTTGCAATGCGGAGAAATTACTGTTTGTGCATTTAGAATATTCATTGATTTTTGCCATTGAAAAACGTCCAGAAATGATTGAAGCTACTGACTGAATGAAAGGAGCTGGCATCTCACTCTCTTTGAATCTTCTTTATCATGCTAAGAGGAGCAGGAAAAAGCAAAAAATCTCAGAATTGCACCTTGCAATGCGGAGAAATTACTGTTTGTGCATTTACAATATTCATTGATTTTTGCCATTGAAAAACATCATGTTATTCATATACCAGAAATGATTGAAGCTACTGACTGAATGAAAGGAGCTGGCATCTCACTCTCTTTGAATCTTCTTTATCATGCTAAGAGGAGCAGGAAAAAGTAAAAAATTTCAGAATTGCACCTTGCAATGCGGAGAAATTACTGTTTGTGCATTTACAATATTCAATGATTTTTGCCATTGAAAAACGTCCAGAAATGATTGAAGCTACTGACTGAATGAAAGGAGCTGGCATCTCACTCTCTTTGAATCTTCTTTATCATGCTAAGAGGAGCAGGATAAAGCAAAAAATTTCAGAATTGCACCTTGCAATGCGGAGAAATTACTGTTTGTGCATTTACAATATTCATTGATTTTTGCCATTGAAAAACATCATGTTATTCATATACCAGAAATGTTTGAAGCTACTGACTGAATGAAAGGAGCTGGCATCTCACTCTCCTTGAATCTTCTTTATCATGCTAAGAGGAGCAGGAAAAAGCAAAAAATTTCAGAATTGCACCTTGCAATGCGGAGAAATTACTGTTTGTGCATTTACAATATTCATTGATTTTTGCCATTGAAAAACATCATGTTACTCATATACCAGAAATGTTTGAAGCTACTGACTGAATGAAAGGAGCTGGCATCTCACTCTCTTTGAATCTTCTTTATCATGCTAAGAGGAGCAGGAAAAAGCAAAAAATTTCAGAATTGCACCTTGCAATGCGGAGAAATTACTGTTTGTGCATTTACAATATTCATTGATTTTTGCCATTGAAAAACATCACGTTATTCATATACCAGAAATGATTGAAGCTACTGACTGAATGAAAGGAGCTGGCAGCTCACTCTCTTTGAATCTTCTTTATCATGCTAAGAGGAGCAGGAAAAAGCAAAAAATTTCAGAGTTGCACCTTGCAATGCGGAGAAATTACTGTTTGTGCATTTACAATATTCATTGATTTTTGCAATTGAAAAACGTCCAGAAATGATTGAAGCTACTGACTGAATGAAAGGAGCTGGCATCTCACTCTCTTTGAATCTTCTTTATCATGCTAAGAGGAGCAGGAAAAAGCTAAAAATTTCAGAATTGCACCTTGCAATGCGGAGAAATTACTGTTTGTGCATTTACAATATTCATTGATTTTTGCCATTGAAAAACATCATGTTATTCATATACCAGGAATGTTTGAAGCTACTGACTGAATGAAAGGAGCTGGCATCTCACTCTCTTTGAATCTTCTTTATCATGCTAAGAGGAGCAGGAAAAAGCAAAAAATTTCAGAATTGCACCTTGCAATGCGGAGAAATTTCTGTTTGTGCATTTACAATATTCATTGATTTTTGCCATTGAAAAACGTCCAGAAATGATTGAAGCTACTGACTGAATGAAAGGAGCTGGCATCTCACTCTCTTTTAATCTTGTTTATCATGCTAAGAGGAGCAGGAAAAAGCAAAAAATTTCAGAATTGCACCTTGCAATGCGGAGAAATTACTGTTTGTGCATTTACAATATTCATTGATTTTTGCCATTGAAAAACGTCCAGAAATGATTGAAGCTACTGACTGAATGAAAGGAGCTGGCATCTCACTCTCTTTGAATCTTCTTTATCATGCTAAGAGGAGCAGGAAAAAGCAAAAAATTTCAGAATTGCACCTTGCAATGCGGAGAAATTACTGTTTGTGCATTTACAATATTCATTGATTTTTGCCATTGAAAAACATCATGTTATTCATATACCAGAAATGATTGAAGCTACTGACTGAATGAAAGGAGCTGGCATCTCACTCTCTTTGAATCTTCTTTATCATGCTAAGAGGAGCAGGAAAAAGTAAAAAATTTCAGAATTGCACCTTGCAATGCGGAGAAATTACTGTTTGTGCATTTACAATAATCAATGATTTTTGCCATTGAAAAACGTCCAGAAATGATTGAAGCTACTGACTGAATGAAAGGAGCTGGCATCTCACTCTCTTTGAATCTTCTTTATCATGCTAAGAGGAGCAGGAAAAAGCAAAAAATTTCAGAATTGCACCTTGCAATGCGGAGAAATTACTGTTTGTGCATTTACAATATTCATTGATTTTTGCCATTGAAAAACATCATGTTATTCATATACCAGAAATGATTGAAGCTACTGACTGAATGAAAGGAGCTGGCATCTCACTCTCTTTGAATCTTCTTTATCATGCTAAGAGGAGCAGGAAAAAGCAAAAAATTTCAGAATTGCACCTTGCAATGCGGAGAAATTACTGTTTGTGCATTTACAATATTCATTGATTTTTGCCATTGAAAAACATCATGTTATTCATATACCAGAAATGATTGATGCTACTGACTGAATGAAAGGAGCTGGCATCTCACTCTCTTTGAAACTTCTTTATCATGCTAAGAGGAGCAGGAAAAAGCAAAAAATTTCAGAATTGCACCTTGCAATGCGGAGAAATTACTGTTTGTGCATTTACAATATTCATTGATTTTTGCCATTGAAAAACATCATGTTATTCATATACCAGAAATGTTTGAAGCTACTGACTGAATGAAAGGAGCTGGCATCTCACTCTCTTTGAATCTTCTTTATCATGCTAAGAGGAGCAGGAAAAAGCAAAAAATTTCAGAATTGCACCTTGCAATGCGGAGAAATTACTGTTTGTGCATTTACAATATTCATTAATTTTTGCAATTGAAAAACGTCCAGAAATGATTGAAGCTACTGACTGAATGAAAGGAGCTGGCATCTCACTCTCTTTGAATCTTCTTTATCATGCTAAGAGGAGCAGGAAAAAGCAAAAAATTTCAGAATTGCACCTTGCAATGCGGAGAAATTACTGTTTGTGCATTTACAATATTCATTGATTTTTGCCATTGAAAAACATTATGTTATTCATATACCAGGAATGTTTGAAGCTACTGACTGAATGAAAGGAGCTGGCATCTCACTCTCTTTGAATCTTCTTTATCATGCTAAGAGGAGCAGGAAAAAGTAAAAAATTTCAGAATTGCACCTTGCAATGCGGAGAAATTACTGTTTGTGCATTTACAATATTCATTGATTTTTGCCATTGAAAAACGTCCAGAAATGATTGAAGCTACTGAGTGAATGAAAGGAGCTGGCATCTCACTCTCTTTGAATCTTGTTTATCATGCTAAGAGGAGCAGGAAAAAGCAAAAAATTTCAGAATTGCACCTTGCAATGCGAAGAAATTACTGTTTGTGCATTTACAATATTCATTGATGTTTGCCATTGAAAAACGTCCAGAAATGATTGAAGCTACTGACTGAATGAAAGGAGCTGGCATCTCACTTTCTTTGAATCTTCTTTATTATGCTAAGAGGAGCAGGAAAAAGCAAAAAATTTCAGAATTGCACCTTGCAATGCGGAGAAATTACTGTTTGTGCATTTACAATATTCATTGATTTTTGCCATTGAAAAACATCATGTTATTCATATACCAGAAATGATTGAAGCTACTGACTGAATGAAAGGAGCTGGCATCTCACTCTCTTTGAATCTTCTTTATCATGCTAAGAGGAGCAGGAAAAAGTAAAAAATTTCAGAATTGCACCTTGCAATGCGGAGAAATTACTGTTTGTGCATTTACAATATTCAATGATTTTTGCCATTGAAAAACGTCCAGAAATGATTGAAGCTACTGACTGAATGAAAGGAGCTGGCATCTCACTCTCTTTGAATCTTCTTTATCATGCTAAGAGGAGCAGGAAAAAGTAAAAAATTTCAGAATTGCACCTTGCAATGCGGAGAAATTACTGTTTGTGCATTTAGAATATTCATTGATTTTTGCCATTGAAAAACGTCCAGAAATGATTGAAGCTACTGACTGAATGAAAGGAGCTGGCATCTCACTCTCTTTGAATCTTCTTTATCATGCTAAGAGGAGCAGGAAAAAGCAAAAAATCTCAGAATTGCACCTTGCAATGCGGAGAAATTACTGTTTGTGCATTTACAATATTCATTGATTTTTGCCATTGAAAAACATCATGTTATTCATATACCAGAAATGATTGAAGCTACTGACTGAATGAAAGGAGCTGGCATCTCACTCTCTTTGAATCTTCTTTATCATGCTAAGAGGAGCAGGAAAAAGTAAAAAATTTCAGAATTGCACCTTGCAATGCGGAGAAATTACTGTTTGTGCATTTACAATATTCAATGATTTTTGCCATTGAAAAACGTCCAGAAATGATTGAAGCTACTGACTGAATGAAAGGAGCTGGCATCTCACTCTCTTTGAATCTTCTTTATCATGCTAAGAGGAGCAGGATAAAGCAAAAAATTTCAGAATTGCACCTTGCAATGCGGAGAAATTACTGTTTGTGCATTTACAATATTCATTGATTTTTGCCATTGAAAAACATCATGTTATTCATATACCAGAAATGTTTGAAGCTACTGACTGAATGAAAGGAGCTGGCATCTCACTCTCCTTGAATCTTCTTTATCATGCTAAGAGGAGCAGGAAAAAGCAAAAAATTTCAGAATTGCACCTTGCAATGCGGAGAAATTACTGTTTGTGCATTTACAATATTCATTGATTTTTGCCATTGAAAAACATCATGTTATTCATATACCAGAAATGTTTGAAGCTACTGACTGAATGAAAGGAGCTGGCATCTCACTCTCTTTGAATCTTCTTTATCATGCTAAGAGGAGCAGGAAAAAGCAAAAAATTTCAGAATTGCACCTTGCAATGCGGAGAAATTACTGTTTGTGCATTTACAATATTCATTGATTTTTGCCATTGAAAAACATCACGTTATTCATATACCAGAAATGATTGAAGCTACTGACTGAATGAAAGGAGCTGGCAGCTCACTCTCTTTGAATCTTCTTTATCATGCTAAGAGGAGCAGGAAAAAGCAAAAAATTTCAGAGTTGCACCTTGCAATGCGGAGAAATTACTGTTTGTGCATTTACAATATTCATTGATTTTTGCAATTGAAAAACGTCCAGAAATGATTGAAGCTACTGACTGAATGAAACGAGCTGGCATCTCACTCTCTTTGAATCTTCTTTATCATGCTAAGAGGAGCAGGAAAAAGCTAAAAATTTCAGAATTGCACCTTGCAATGCGGAGAAATTACTGTTTGTGCATTTACAATATTCATTGATTTTTGCCATTGAAAAACATCATGTTATTCATATACCAGGAATGTTTGAAGCTACTGACTGAATGAAAGGAGCTGGCATCTCACTCTCTTTGAATCTTCTTTATCATGCTAAGAGGAGCAGGAAAAAGCAAAAAATTTCAGAATTGCACCTTGCAATGCGGAGAAATTACTGTTTGTGCATTTACAATATTCATTGATTTTTGCCATTGAAAAACGTCCAGAAATGATTGAAGCTACTGACTGAATGAAAGGAGCTGGCATCTCACTCTCTTTTAATCTTGTTTATCATGCTAAGAGAAGCAGGAAAAAGCAAAAAATTTCAGAATTGCACCTTGCAATGCGGAGAAATTACTGTTTGTGCATTTACAATATTCATTGATTTTTGCCATTGAAAAACGTCCAGAAATGATTGAAGCTACTGACTGAATGAAAGGAGCTGGCATCTCACTCTCTTTGAATCTTCTTTATCATGCTAAGAGGAGCAGGAAAAAGCAAAAAATTTCAGAATTGCACCTTGCAATGCGGAGAAATTACTGTTTGTGCATTTACAATATTCATTGATTTTTGCCATTGAAAAACATCATGTTATTCATATACCAGAAATGATTGAAGCTACTGACTGAATGAAAGGAGCTGGCATCTCACTCTCTTTGAATCTTCTTTATCATGCTAAGAGGAGCAGGAAAAAGTAAAAAATTTCAGAATTGCACCTTGCAATGCGGAGAAATTACTGTTTGTGCATTTACAATAATCAATGATTTTTGCCATTGAAAAACGTCCAGAAATGATTGAAGCTACTGACTGAATGAAAGGAGCTGGCATCTCACTCTCTTTGAATCTTCTTTATCATGCTAAGAGGAGCAGGAAAAAGCAAAAAATTTCAGAATTGCACCTTGCAATGCGGAGAAATTACTGTTTGTGCATTTACAATATTCATTGATTTTTGCCATTGAAAAACATCATGTTATTCATATACCAGAAATGATTGAAGCTACTGACTGAATGAAAGGAGCTGGCATCTCACTCTCTTTGAATCTTCTTTATCATGCTAAGAGGAGCAGGAAAAAGCAAAAAATTTCAGAATTGCACCTTGCAATGCGGAGAAATTACTGTTTGTGCATTTACAATATTCATTGATTTTTGCCATTGAAAAACATCATGTTATTCATATACCAGAAATGATTGATGCTACTTACTGAATGAAAGGAGCTGGCATCTCACTCTCTTTGAAACTTCTTTATCATGCTAAGAGGAGCAGGAAAAAGCAAAAAATTTCAGAATTGCACCTTGCAATGCGGAGAAATTACTGTTTGTGCATTTACAATATTCATTGATTTTTGCCATTGAAAAACATCATGTTATTCATATACCAGAAATGTTTGAAGCTACTGACTGAATGAAAGGAGCTGGCATCTCACTCTCTTTGAATCTTCTTTATCATGCTAAGAGGAGCAGGAAAAAGCAAAAAATTTCAGAATTGCACCTTGCAATGCGGAGAAATTACTGTTTGTGCATTTACAATATTCATTGATTTTTGCAATTGAAAAACGTCCAGAAATGATTGAAGCTACTGACTGAATGAAAGGAGCTGGCATCTCACTCTCTTTGAATCTTCTTTATCATGCTAAGAGGAGCAGGAAAAAGCAAAAAATTTCAGAATTGCACCTTGCAATGCGGAGAAATTACTGTTTGTGCATTTACAATATTCATTGATTTTTGCCATTGAAAAACATTATGTTATTCATATACCAGGAATGTTTGAAGCTACTGACTGAATGAAAGGAGCTGGCATCTCACTCTCTTTGAATCTTCTTTATCATGCTAAGAGGAGCAGGAAAAAGTAAAAAATTTCAGAATTGCACCTTGCAATGCGGAGAAATTACTGTTTGTGCATTTACAATATTCATTGATTTTTGCCATTGAAAAACGTCCAGAAATGATTGAAGCTACTGACTGAATGAAAGGAGCTGGCATCTCACTCTCTTTGAATCTTGTTTATCATGCTAAGAGGAGCAGGAAAAAGCAAAAAATTTCAGAATTGCACCTTGCAATGCGAAGAAATTACTGTTTGTGCATTTACAATATTCATTGATGTTTGCCATTGAAAAACGTCCAGAAATGATTGAAGCTACTGACTGAATGAAAGGAGCTGGCATCTCACTTTCTTTGAATCTTCTTTATTATGCTAAGAGGAGCAGGAAAAAGCAAAAAATTTCAGAATTGCACCTTGCAATGCGGAGAAATTACTGTTTGTGCATTTACAATATTCATTGATTTTTGCCATTGAAAAACATCATGTTATTCATATACCAGAAATGATTGAAGCTACTGACTGAATGAAAGGAGCTGGCATCTCACTCTCTTTGAATCTTCTTTATCATGCTAAGAGGAGCAGGAAAAAGTAAAAAATTTCAGAATTGCACCTTGCAATGCGGAGAAATTACTGTTTGTGCATTTACAATATTCAATGATTTTTGCCATTGAAAAACGTCCAGAAATGATTGAAGCTACTGACTGAATGAAAGGAGCTGGCATCTCACTCTCTTTGAATCTTCTTTATCATGCTAAGAGGAGCAGGAAAAAGTAAAAAATTTCAGAATTGCACCTTGCAATGCGGAGAAATTACTGTTTGTGCATTTACAATATTCAATGATTTTTGCCTTTGAAAAACGTCCAGAAATGATTGAAGCTACTGACTGAACGAAAGGAGCTGGCATCTCACTCTCTTTGAATCTTCTTTATCATGCTAAGAGGAGCAGGAAAAAGCAAAAAATTTCAGAATTGCACCTTGCAATGCGGAGAAATTACTGTTTGTGCATTTACAATATTCATTGATTTTTGCCATTGAAAAACATCATGTTATTCATATACCAGAAATGTTTGAAGCTACTGACTGAATGAAAGGAGCTGGCATCTCACTCTCTTTGAATCTTCTTTATCATGCTAAGAGGAGCAGGAAAAAGCAAAAAATTTCAGAATTGCACCTTGCAATGCGGAGAAATTACTGTTTGTGCATTTACAATATTCATTGATTTTTGCCATTGAAAAACGTCCAGAAATGATTGAAGCTACTGACTGAATGAAAGGAGCTGGCATCTCACTCTGAATTTTCTTTATCATGCTAAGAGGAGCAGGAAAAAGCAAAAAATTTCAGAATTGCACCTTGCAATGCGGAGAAATTACTGTTTGTGCATTTACAATATTCATTGATTTTTGCCATTGAAAAACGTCCAGAAATGATTGAAGCTACTGACTGAATGAAAGGAGCTGGCATCTCACTCTCTTTGAATCTTCTTTATCATGCTAAGAGGAGCAGGAAAAAGCAAAAAATTTCAGAATTGCACCTTGCAATGCGGAGAAATTACTGTTTGTGCATTTACAATATTCATTGATTTTTGACATTGAAAAACATCATGTTATTCATATACCAGAAATGATTGAAGCTACTGACTGAATGAAAGGAGCTGGCATCTCACTCTCTTTGAATCTTCTTTATCATGCTAAGAGGAGCAGGAAAAAGTAAAAAATTTCAGAATTGCACCTTGCAATGCGGAGAAATTACTGTTTGTGCATTTACAATATTCAATGATTTTTGCCATTGAAAAACGTCCAGAAATGATTGAAGCTACTGACTGAATGAAAGGAGCTGGCATCTCACTCTCTTTGAATCTTCTTTATCATGCTAAGAGGAGCAGGAAAAAGCAAAAAACTTCAGAATTGCACCTTGCAATGCGGAGAAATTACTGTTTGTGCATTTACAATATTCATTGATTTTTGCCATTGAAAAACATCATGTTATTCATATACCAGAAATGATTGAAGCTACTGACTGAATAAAAGGAGCTGGCATCTCACTCTCTTTGAATCTTCTTTATCATGCTAAGAGGAGCAGGAAAAAGTAAAAAATTTCAGAATTGCACCTTGCAATGCGGAGAAATTACTGTTTGTGCATTTACAATATTCAATGATTTTTGCCTTTGAAAAACGTCCAGAAATGATTGAAGCTACTGACTGAACGAAAGGAGCTGGCATCTCACTCTCTTTGAATCTTCCTTATCATGCTAAGAGGAGCAGGAAAAAGCAAAAAATTTCAGAATTGCACCTTGCAATGTGGAGAAATTACTGTTTGTGCATTTACAATATTCATTGATTTTTGCCATTGAAAAACATCATGTTATTCATATACCAGAAATGTTTGAAGCTACTGACTGAATGAAAGGAGCTGGCATCTCACTCTCTTTGAATCTTCTTTATCATGCTAAGAGGAGCAGGAAAAAGCAAAAAATTTCAGAATTGCACCTTGCAATGCGGAGAAATTACTGTTTGTGCATTTACAATATTCATTGATTTTTGCCATTGAAAAACGTCCAGAAATGATTGAAGCTACTGACTGAATGAAAGCAGCTGGCATCTCACTCTGAATTTTCTTTATCATGCTAAGAGGAGCAGGAAAAAGCAAAAAATTTCAGAATTGCACCTTGCAATGCGGAGAAATTACTGTTTGTGCATTTACAATATTCATTGATTTTTGCCATTGAAAAACGTCCAGAAATGATTGAAGCTACTGACTGAATGAAAGGAGCTGGCATCTCACTCTCTTTGAATCGTCTTTATCATGCTAAGAGGAGCAGGAAAAAGCAAAAAATTTCAGAATTGCACCTTGCAATGCGGAGAAATTACTGTTTGTGCATTTACAATATTCATTGATTTTTGCCATTGAAAAACATCATGTTATTCATATACCAGAAATGTTTGAAGCTACTGACTGAATGAAAGGAGCTGGCATCTCACTCTCTTTGAATCTTCTTTATCATGCTAAGAGGAGCAGGAAAAAGCAAAAAATTTCAGAATTGCACCTTGCAATGCGGAGAAATTACTGTTTGTGCATTTACAATATTCATTGATTTTTGCAATTGAAAAACGTCCAGAAATGATTGAAGCTACTGACTGAATGAAAGGAGCTGGCATCTCACTCTCTTTGAATCTTCTTTATCATGCTAAGAGGAGCAGGAAAAAGCAAAAAATTTCAGAATTGCACCTTGCAATGCGGAGAAATTACTGTTTGTGCATTTACAATATTCATTGATTTTTGCCATTGAAAAACATTATGTTATTCATATACCAGGAATGTTTGAAGCTACTGACTGAATGAAAGGAGCTGGCATCTCACTCTCTTTGAATCTTCTTTATCATGCTAAGAGGAGCAGGAAAAAGTAAAAAATTTCAGAATTGCACCTTGCAATGCGGAGAAATTACTGTTTGTGCATTTACAATATTCATTGATTTTTGCCATTGAAAAACGTCCAGAAATGATTGAAGCTACTGACTGAATGAAAGGAGCTGGCATCTCACTCTCTTTGAATCTTGTTTATCATGCTAAGAGGAGCAGGAAAAAGCAAAAAATTTCAGAATTGCACCTTGCAATGCGAAGAAATTACTGTTTGTGCATTTACAATATTCATTGATGTTTGCCATTGAAAAACGTCCAGAAATGATTGAAGCTACTGACTGAATGAAAGGAGCTGGCATCTCACTTTCTTTGAATCTTCTTTATTATGCTAAGAGGAGCAGGAAAAAGCAAAAAATTTCAGAATTGCACCTTGCAATGCGGAGAAATTACTGTTTGTGCATTTACAATATTCATTGATTTTTGCCATTGAAAAACATCATGTTATTCATATACCAGAAATGATTGAAACTACTGACTGAATGAAAGGAGCTGGCATCTCACTCTCTTTGAATCTTCTTTATCATGCTAAGAGGAGCAGGAAAAAGTAAAAAATTTCAGAATTGCACCTTGCAATGCGGAGAAATTACTGTTTGTGCATTTACAATATTCAATGATTTTTGCCATTGAAAAACGTCCAGAAATGATTGAAGCTACTGACTGAATGAAAGGAGCTGGCATCTCACTCTCTTTGAATCTTCTTTATCATGCTAAGAGGAGCAGGAAAAAGTAAAAAATTTCAGAATTGCACCTTGCAATGCGGAGAAATTACTGTTTGTGCATTTACAATATTCAATGATTTTTGCCTTTGAAAAACGTCCAGAAATGATTGAAGCTACTGACTGAACGAAAGGAGCTGGCATCTCACTCTCTTTGAATCTTCTTTATCATGCTAAGAGGAGCAGGAAAAAGCAAAAAATTTCAGAATTGCACCTTGCAATGCGGAGAAATTACTGTTTGTGCATTTACAATATTCATTGATTTTTGCCATTGAAAAACATCATGTTATTCATATACCAGAAATGTTTGAAGCTACTGACTGAATGAAAGGAGCTGGCATCTCACTCTCTTTGAATCTTCTTTATCATGCTAAGAGGAGCAGGAAAAAGCAAAAAATTTCAGAATTGCACCTTGCAATGCGGAGAAATTACTGTTTGTGCATTTACAATATTCATTGATTTTTGCCATTGAAAAACGTCCAGAAATGATTGAAGCTACTGACTGAATGAAAGGAGCTGGCATCTCACTCTCTTTGAATCTTGTTTATCATGCTAAGAGGAGCAGGAAAAAGCAAAAAATTTCAGAATTGCACCTTGCAATGCGAAGAAATTACTGTTTGTCCATTTACAATATTCATTGATGTTTGCCATTGAAAAACGTCCAGAAATGATTGAAGCTACTGACTGAATGAAAGGAGCTGGCATCTCACTTTCTTTGAATCTTCTTTATTATGCTAAGAGGAGCAGGAAAAAGCAAAAAATTTCAGAATTGCACCTTGCAATGCGGAGAAATTACTGTTTGTGCATTTACAATATTCATTGATTTTTGCCATTGAAAAACATCATGTTATTCATATACCAGAAATGATTGAAGCTACTGACTGAATGAAAGGAGCTGGCATCTCACTCTCTTTGAATCTTCTTTATCATGCTAAGAGGAGCAGGAAAAAGTAAAAAATTTCAGAATTGCACCTTGCAATGCGGAGAAATTACTGTTTGTGCATTTACAATATTCAATGATTTTTGCCATTGAAAAACGTCCAGAAATGATTGAAGCTACTGACTGAATGAAAGGAGCTGGCATCTCACTCTCTTTGAATCTTCTTTATCATGCTAAGAGGAGCAGGAAAAAGTAAAAAATTTCAGAATTGCACCTTGCAATGCGGAGAAATTACTGTTTGTGCATTTACAATATTCAATGATTTTTGCCTTTGAAAAACGTCCAGAAATGATTGAAGCTACTGACTGAACGAAAGGAGCTGGCATCTCACTCTCTTTGAATCTTCTTTATCATGCTAAGAGGAGCAGGAAAAAGCAAAAAATTTCAGAATTGCACCTTGCAATGCGGAGAAATTACTGTTTGTGCATTTACAATATTCATTGATTTTTGCCATTGAAAAACATCATGTTATTCATATACCAGAAATGTTTGAAGCTACTGACTGAATGAAAGGAGCTGGCATCTCACTCTCTTTGAATCTTCTTTATCATGCTAAGAGGAGCAGGAAAAAGCAAAAAATTTCAGAATTGCACCTTGCAATGCGGAGAAATTACTGTTTGTGCATTTACAATATTCATTGATTTTTGCCATTGAAAAACGTCCAGAAATGATTGAAGCTACTGACTGAATGAAAGGAGCTGGCATCTCACTCTGAATTTTCTTTATCATGCTAAGAGGAGCAGGAAAAAGCAAAAAATTTCAGAATTGCACCTTGCAATGCGGAGAAATTACTGTTTGTGCATTTACAATATTCATTGATTTTTGCCATTGAAAAACGTCCAGAAATGATTGAAGCTACTGACTGAATGAAAGGAGCTGGCATCTCACTCTCTTTGAATCTTCTTTATCATGCTAAGAGGAGCAGGAAAAAGCAAAAAATTTCAGAATTGCACCTTGCAATGCGGAGAAATTACTGTTTGTGCATTTACAATATTCATTGATTTTTGACATTGAAAAACATCATGTTATTCATATACCAGAAATGATTGAAGCTACTGACTGAATGAAAGGAGCTGGCATCTCACTCTCTTTGAATCTTCTTTATCATGCTAAGAGGAGCAGGAAAAAGTAAAAATTTCAGAATTGCACCTTGCAATGCGGAGAAATTACTGTTTGTGCATTTACAATATTCAATGATTTTTGCCATTGAAAAACGTCCAGAAATGATTGAAGCTACTGACTGAATGAAAGGAGCTGGCATCTCACTCTCTTTGAATCTTCTTTATCATGCTAAGAGGAGCAGGAAAAAGCAAAAAACTTCAGAATTGCACCTTGCAATGCGGAGAAATTACTGTTTGTGCATTTACAATATTCATTGATTTTTGCCATTGAAAAACATCATGTTATTCATATACCAGAAATGATTGAAGCTACTGACTGAATAAAAGGAGCTGGCATCTCACTCTCTTTGAATCTTCTTTATCATGCTAAGAGGAGCAGGAAAAAGTAAAAAATTTCAGAATTGCACCTTGCAATGCGGAGAAATTACTGTTTGTGCATTTACAATATTCAATGATTTTTGCCTTTGAAAAACGTCCAGAAATGATTGAAGCTACTGACTGAACGAAAGGAGCTGGCATCTCACTCTCTTTGAATCTTCTTTATCATGCTAAGAGGAGCAGGAAAAAGCAAAAAATTTCAGAATTGCACCTTGCAATGTGGAGAAATTACTGTTTGTGCATTTACAATATTCATTGATTTTTGCCATTGAAAAACATCATGTTATTCATATACCAGAAATGTTTGAAGCTACTGACTGAATGAAAGGAGCTGGCATCTCACTCTCTTTGAATCTTCTTTATCATGCTAAGAGGAGCAGGAAAAAGCAAAAAATTTCAGAATTGCACCTTGCAATGCGGAGAAATTACTGTTTGTGCATTTACAATATTCATTGATTTTTGCCATTGAAAAACGTCCAGAAATGATTGAAGCTACTGACTGAATGAAAGCAGCTGGCATCTCACTCTGAATTTTCTTTATCATGCTAAGAGGAGCAGGAAAAAGCAAAAAATTTCAGAATTGCACCTTGCAATGCGGAGAAATTACTGTTTGTGCATTTACAATATTCATTGATTTTTGCCATTGAAAAACGTCCAGAAATGATTGAAGCTACTGACTGAATGAAAGGAGCTGGCATCTCACTCTCTTTGAATCGTCTTTATCATGCTAAGAGGAGCAGGAAAAAGCAAAAAATTTCAGAATTGCACCTTGCAATGCGGAGAAATTACTGTTTGTGCATTTACAATATTCATTGATTTTTGCCATTGAAAAACATCATGTTATTCATATACCAGAAATGTTTGAAGCTACTGACTGAATGAAAGGAGCTGGCATCTCACTCTCTTTGAATCTTCTTTATCATGCTAAGAGGAGCAGGAAAAAGCAAAAAATTTCAGAATTGCACCTTGCAATGCGGAGAAATTACTGTTTGTGCATTTACAATATTCATTGATTTTTGCAATTGAAAAACGTCCAGAAATGATTGAAGCTACTGACTGAATGAAAGGAGCTGGCATCTCACTCTCTTTGAATCTTCTTTATCATGCTAAGAGGAGCAGGAAAAAGCAAAAAATTTCAGAATTGCACCTTGCAATGCGGAGAAATTACTGTTTGTGCATTTACAATATTCATTGATTTTTGCCATTGAAAAACATTATGTTATTCATATACCAGGAATGTTTGAAGCTACTGACTGAATGAAAGGAGCTGGCATCTCACTCTCTTTGAATCTTCTTTATCATGCTAAGAGGAGCAGGAAAAAGTAAAAAATTTCAGAATTGCACCTTGCAATGCGGAGAAATTACTGTTTGTGCATTTACAATATTCATTGATTTTTGCCATTGAAAAACGTCCAGAAATGATTGAAGCTACTGACTGAATGAAAGGAGCTGGCATCTCACTCTCTTTGAATCTTGTTTATCATGCTAAGAGGAGCAGGAAAAAGCAAAAAATTTCAGAATTGCACCTTGCAATGCGAAGAAATTACTGTTTGTGCATTTACAATATTCATTGATGTTTGCCATTGAAAAACGTCCAGAAATGATTGAAGCTACTGACTGAATGAAAGGAGCTGGCATCTCACTTTCTTTGAATCTTCTTTATTATGCTAAGAGGAGCAGGAAAAAGCAAAAAATTTCAGAATTGCACCTTGCAATGCGGAGAAATTACTGTTTGTGCATTTACAATATTCATTGATTTTTGCCATTGAAAAACATCATGTTATTCATATACCAGAAATGATTGAAGCTACTGACTGAATGAAAGGAGCTGGCATCTCACTCTCTTTGAATCTTCTTTATCATGCTAAGAGGAGCAGGAAAAAGTAAAAAATTTCAGAATTGCACCTTGCAATGCGGAGAAATTACTGTTTGTGCATTTACAATATTCAATGATTTTTGCCATTGAAAAACGTCCAGAAATGATTGAAGCTACTGACTGAATGAAAGGAGCTGGCATCTCACTCTCTTTGAATCTTCTTTATCATGCTAAGAGGAGCAGGAAAAAGTAAAAAATTTCAGAATTGCACCTTGCAATGCGGAGAAATTACTGTTTGTGCATTTACAATATTCAATGATTTTTGCCTTTGAAAAACGTCCAGAAATGATTGAAGCTACTGACTGAACGAAAGGAGCTGGCATCTCACTCTCTTTGAATCTTCTTTATCATGCTAAGAGGAGCAGGAAAAAGCAAAAAATTTCAGAATTGCACCTTGCAATGCGGAGAAATTACTGTTTGTGCATTTACAATATTCATTGATTTTTGCCATTGAAAAACATCATGTTATTCATATACCAGAAATGTTTGAAGCTACTGACTGAATGAAAGGAGCTGGCATCTCACTCTCTTTGAATCTTCTTTATCATGCTAAGAGGAGCAGGAAAAAGCAAAAAATTTCAGAATTGCACCTTGCAATGCGGAGAAATTACTGTTTGTGCATTTACAATATTCATTGATTTTTGCCATTGAAAAACGTCCAGAAATGATTGAAGCTACTGACTGAATGAAAGGAGCTGGCATCTCACTCTGAATTTTCTTTATCATGCTAAGAGGAGCAGGAAAAAGCAAAAAATTTCAGAATTGCACCTTGCAATGCGGAGAAATTACTGTTTGTGCATTTACAATATTCATTGATTTTTGCCATTGAAAAACGTCCAGAAATGATTGAAGCTACTGACTGAATGAAAGGAGCTGGCATCTCACTCTCTTTGAATCTTCTTTATCATGCTAAGAGGAGCAGGAAAAAGCAAAAAATTTCAGAATTGCACCTTGCAATGCGGAGAAATTACTGTTTGTGCATTTACAATATTCATTGATTTTTGACATTGAAAAACATCATGTTATTCATATACCAGAAATGATTGAAGCTACTGACTGAATGAAAGGAGCTGGCATCTCACTCTCTTTGAATCTTCTTTATCATGCTAAGAGGAGCAGGAAAAAGTAAAAAATTTCAGAATTGCACCTTGCAATGCGGAGAAATTACTGTTTGTGCATTTACAATATTCAATGATTTTTGCCATTGAAAAACGTCCAGAAATGATTGAAGCTACTGACTGAATGAAAGGAGCTGGCATCTCACTCTCTTTGAATCTTCTTTATCATGCTAAGAGGAGCAGGAAAAAGCAAAAAACTTCAGAATTGCACCTTGCAATGCGGAGAAATTACTGTTTGTGCATTTACAATATTCATTGATTTTTGCCATTGAAAAACATCATGTTATTCATATACCAGAAATGATTGAAGCTACTGACTGAATAAAAGGAGCTGGCATCTCACTCTCTTTGAATCTTCTTTATCATGCTAAGAGGAGCAGGAAAAAGTAAAAAATTTCAGAATTGCACCTTGCAATGCGGAGAAATTACTGTTTGTGCATTTACAATATTCAATGATTTTTGCCTTTGAAAAACGTCCAGAAATGATTGAAGCTACTGACTGAACGAAAGGAGCTGGCATCTCACTCTCTTTGAATCTTCTTTATCATGCTAAGAGGAGCAGGAAAAAGCAAAAAATTTCAGAATTGCACCTTGCAATGCGGAGAAATTACTGTTTGTGCATTTACAATATTCATTGATTTTTGCCATTGAAAAACATCATGTTATTCATATACCAGAAATGTTTGAAGCTACTGACTGAATGAAAGGAGCTGGCATCTCACTCTCTTTGAATCTTCTTTATCATGCTAAGAGGAGCAGGAAAAAGCAAAAAATTTCAGAATTGCACCTTGCAATGCGGAGAAATTACTGTTTGTGCATTTACAATAATCATTGATTTTTGCCATTGAAAAACGTCCAGAAATGATTGAAGCTACTGACTGAATGAAAGGAGCTGGCATCTCACTCTCTTTGAATCTTGTTTATCATGCTAAGAGGAGCAGGAAAAAGCAAAAAATTTCAGAATTGCACCTTGCAATGCGAAGAAATTACTGTTTGTGCATTTACAATATTCATTGATGTTTGCCATTGAAAAACGTCCAGAAATGATTGAAGCTACTGACTGAATGAAAGGAGCTGGCATCTCACTTTCTTTGAATCTTCTTTATTATGCTAAGAGGAGCAGGAAAAAGCAAAAAATTTCAGAATTGCACCTTGCAATGCGGAGAAATTACTGTTTGTGCATTTACAATATTCATTGATTTTTGCCATTGAAAAACATCATGTTATTCATATACCAGAAATGATTGAAGCTACTGACTGAATGAAAGGAGCTGGCATCTCACTCTCTTTGAATCTTCTTTATCATGCTAAGAGGAGCAGGAAAAAGTAAAAAATTTCAGAATTGCACCTTGCAATGCGGAGAAATTACTGTTTGTGCATTTACAATATTCAATGATTTTTGCCATTGAAAAACGTCCAGAAATGATTGAAGCTACTGACTGAATGAAAGGAGCTGGCATCTCACTCTCTTTGAATCTTCTTTATCATGCTAAGAGGAGCAGGAAAAAGTAAAAAATTTCAGAATTGCACCTTGCAATGCGGAGAAATTACTGTTTGTGCATTTACAATATTCAATGATTTTTGCCTTTGAAAAACGTCCAGAAATGATTGAAGCTACTGACTGAACGAAAGGAGCTGGCATCTCACTCTCTTTGAATCTTCTTTATCATGCTAAGAGGAGCAGGAAAAAGCAAAAAATTTCAGAATTGCACCTTGCAATGCGGAGAAATTACTGTTTGTGCATTTACAATATTCATTGATTTTTGCCATTGAAAAACATCATGTTATTCATATACCAGAAATGTTTGAAGCTACTGACTGAATGAAAGGAGCTGGCATCTCACTCTCTTTGAATCTTCTTTATCATGCTAAGAGGAGCAGGAAAAAGCAAAAAATTTCAGAATTGCACCTTGCAATGCGGAGAAATTACTGTTTGTGCATTTACAATATTCATTGATTTTTGCCATTGAAAAACGTCCAGAAATGATTGAAGCTACTGACTGAATGAAAGGAGCTGGCATCTCACTCTGAATTTTCTTTATCATGCTAAGAGGAGCAGGAAAAAGCAAAAAATTTCAGAATTGCACCTTGCAATGCGGAGAAATTACTGTTTGTGCATTTACAATATTCATTGATTTTTGCCATTGAAAAACGTCCAGAAATGATTGAAGCTACTGACTGAATGAAAGGAGCTGGCATCTCACTCTCTTTGAATCTTCTTTATCATGCTAAGAGGAGCAGGAAAAAGCAAAAAATTTCAGAATTGCACCTTGCAATGCGGAGAAATTACTGTTTGTGCATTTACAATATTCATTGATTTTTGACATTGAAAAACATCATGTTATTCATATACCAGAAATGATTGAAGCTACTGACTGAATGAAAGGAGCTGGCATCTCACTCTCTTTGAATCTTCTTTATCATGCTAAGAGGAGCAGGAAAAAGTAAAAAATTTCAGAATTGCACCTTGCAATGCGGAGAAATTACTGTTTGTGCATTTACAATATTCAATGATTTTTGCCATTGAAAAACGTCCAGAAATGATTGAAGCTACTGACTGAATGAAAGGAGCTGGCATCTCACTCTCTTTGAATCTTCTTTATCATGCTAAGAGGAGCAGGAAAAAGCAAAAAACTTCAGAATTGCACCTTGCAATGCGGAGAAATTACTGTTTGTGCATTTACAATATTCATTGATTTTTGCCATTGAAAAACATCATGTTATTCATATACCAGAAATGATTGAAGCTACTGACTGAATAAAAGGAGCTGGCATCTCACTCTCTTTGAATCTTCTTTATCATGCTAAGAGGAGCAGGAAAAAGTAAAAAATTTCAGAATTGCACCTTGCAATGCGGAGAAATTACTGTTTGTGCATTTACAATATTCAATGATTTTTGCCTTTGAAAAACGTCCAGAAATGATTGAAGCTACTGACTGAACGAAAGGAGCTGGCATCTCACTCTCTTTGAATCTTCTTTATCATGCTAAGAGGAGCAGGAAAAAGCAAAAAATTTCAGAATTGCACCTTGCAATGCGGAGAAATTACTGTTTGTGCATTTACAATATTCATTGATTTTTGCCATTGAAAAACATCATGTTATTCATATACCAGAAATGTTTGAAGCTACTGACTGAATGAAAGGAGCTGGCATCTCACTCTCTTTGAATCTTCTTTATCATGCTAAGAGGAGCAGGAAAAAGCAAAAAATTTCAGAATTGCACCTTGCAATGCGGAGAAATTACTGTTTGTGCATTTACAATATTCATTGATTTTTGCCATTGAAAAACGTCCAGAAATGATTGAAGCTACTGACTGAATGAAAGCAGCTGGCATCTCACTCTGAATTTTCTTTATCATGCTAAGAGGAGCAGGAAAAAGCAAAAAATTTCAGAATTGCACCTTGCAATGCGGAGAAATTACTGTTTGTGCATTTACAATATTCATTGATTTTTGCCATTGAAAAACGTCCAGAAATGATTGAAGCTACTGACTGAATGAAAGGAGCTGGCATCTCACTCTCTTTGAATCGTCTTTATCATGCTAAGAGGAGCAGGAAAAAGCAAAAAATTTCAGAATTGCACCTTGCAATGCGGAGAAATTACTGTTTGTGCATTTACAATATTCATTGATTTTTGCCATTGAAAAACATCATGTTATTCATATACCAGAAATGTTTGAAGCTACTGACTGAATGAAAGGAGCTGGCATCTCACTCTCTTTGAATCTTCTTTATCATGCTAAGAGGAGCAGGAAAAAGCAAAAAATTTCAGAATTGCACCTTGCAATGCGGAGAAATTACTGTTTGTGCATTTACAATATTCATTGATTTTTGCCATTGAAAAACATCATGTTATTCATATACCAGAAATGTTTGAAGCTACTGACTGAATGAAAGGAGCTGGCATCTCACTCTCTTTGAATCTTCTTTATCATGCTTGGATTAGCAGGAAAAAGCAAAAAATTTCAGAATTGCACCTTGCAATGTGGAGATATTACTGTTTGTGCATTTACAATATTCATTGATTTTTGCCATTGAAAAACATGTTTTTCATATACCAGAAATGTTTGAAGCTACTGACTGAATGAAAGGAGCTGGCATCTCACTCTCTTTGAATCTTCTTTATCATGCTAGGATTAGCAGGAAAAAGCAAAAAATTTCAGAATTGCACCTTGCAATGTGGAGATATTACTGTTTGTGCATTTACAATATTCATTGATTTTTGCCATTGAAAAACATGTTTTTCATATACCAGAAATGTTTGAAGCTACTGACTGAATGAAAGGAGCTGGCATCTCACTCTCTTTGAATCTTCTTTATCATGCTAGGATTAACAGGAAAAAGCAAAAAATTTCAGAATTGCACCTTGCAATGTGGAGATATTACTGTTTGTGCATTTACAATATTCATTGATTTTTGCCATTGAAAAACGTCCAGAAATGTTTGAAGCTACTGACTGAATGAAAGGAGCTGGCATCTCACTCTCTTTGAATCTTCTTTATCATGCTAGGATTAGCAGGAAAAAGCAAAAAATTTCAGAATTGCACCTTGCAATGTGGAGATATTGCTGTTTGTGCATTTACAATATTCATTGATTTTTGCCATTGAAAAACATGTTTTTCATATACAAGAAATGTTTGAAGCTACTGACTGAATGAAAGGAGCTGGCATCTCACTCTCTTTGAATCTTCTTTATCATGCTAGGATTAGCAGGAAAAAGCAAAAAATTTCAGAATTGCACCTTGCAATGTGGAGATATTACTGTTTGTGCATTTACAATATTCATTGATTTTTGCCATTGAAAAACGTCCAGAAATGTTTGAAGCTACTGACTGAATGAAAGGAGCTGGCATCTCACTCTCTTTGAATCTTCTTTATCATGCTAGGATTAGCAGGAAAAAGCAAAAAATTTCAGAATTGCACCTTGCAATGTGGAGATATTACTGTTTGTGCATTTACAATATTCATTGATTTTTGCCATTGAAAAACATGTTTTTCATATACCAGAAATGTTTGAAGCTACTGACGGAATGAAAGGAGCTGGCATCTCACTCTCTTTGAATCTTCTTTATCATGCTAGGATTAGCAGGAAAAAGCAAAAAATTTCAGAATTGCACCTTGCAATGTGGAGATATTACTGTTTGTGCATTTACAATATTCATTGATTTTTGCCATTGAAAAACATGTTTTTCATATACCAGAAATGTTTGAAGCTACTGACTGAATGAAAGGAGCTGGCATCTCACTGTCTTTGAATCTTCTTTATCATGCTAGAATTAACAGGAAAAAGCAAAAAATTTCAGAATTGCACCTTGCAATGTGGAGATATTACTGTTTGTGCATTTACAATATTCATTGATTTTGCCATTGAAAAACGTCCAGAAATGTTTGAAGCTACTGACTGAATGAAAGGAGCTGGCATCTCACTCTCTTTAAATCTTCTTTATCATGCTAGGATTAGCAGGAAAAAGCAAAAAAATTTCAGAATTGCACCTTGCAATGTGGAGATATTACTGTTTGTGCATTTACAATATTCATTGATTTTTGCCATTGAAAAACATGTTTTTCATATACCAGAAATGTTTGAAGCTACTGACTGAATGAAAGGAGCTGGCATCTCACTCTCTTTGAATCTTCTTTATCATGCTAGGATAAGCAGGAAAAAGCAAAAAATTTCAGAATTGCACCTTGCAATGTGGAGATATTACTGTTTGTGCATTTACAATATTCATTGATTTTTGCCATTGAAAAACATGTTTTTCATATACCAGAAATGTTTGAAGCTACTGACTTGAATGAAAGGAGCTGGCATCTCACTCTCTTTGAATCTTCTTTATCATGCTAGGATTAACAGGAAAAAGCAAAAAATTTCAGAATTGCACCTTGCAATGTGGAGATATTACTGTTTGTGCATTTACAATATTCATTGATTTTTGCCATTGAAAAACGTCCAGAAATGTTTGAAGCTACTGACTGAATGAAAGGAGCTGGTATCTCACTCTCTTTGAATCTTCTTTATCATGCTAGGATTAGCAGGAAAAAGCAAAAAATTTCAGAATTGCACCTTGCAATGTGGAGATATTACTGTTTGTGCATTTACAATATTCATTGATTTTTGCCATTGAAAAACATGTTTTTCATATACAAGAAATGTTTGAAGCTACTGACTGAATGAAAGGAGCTGGCATCTCACTCTCTTTGAATCTTCTTTATCATGCTAGGATTAGCAGGAAAAAGCAAAAAATTTCAGAATTGCACCTTGCAATGTGGAGATATTACTGTTTGTGCATTTACAATATTCATTGATTTTTGCCATTGAAAAACGTCCAGAAATGTTTGAAGCTACTGACTGAATGAAATTAGCTGGCATCTCACTCTCTTTGAATCTTCTTTATCATGCTAGGATTAGCAGGAAAAAGCAAAAAATTTCAGAATTGCACCTTGCAATGTGGAGATATTACTGTTTGTGCATTTACAATATTCATTGATTTTGCCATTGAAAAACGTCCAGAAATGTTTGAAGCTACTGACTGAATGAAAGGAGCTGGCATCTCACTCTCTTTGAATCTTCTTTATCATGCTAGGATTAGCAGGAAAAAGCAAAAAATTTCAGAATTGCACCTTGCAATGTGGAGATATTACTGTTTGTGCATTTACAATATTCATTGATTTTTGCCATTGAAAAACATGTTTTTCATATACCAGAAATGTTTGAAGCTACTGACGGAATGAAAGGAGCTGGCATCTCACTCTCTTTGAATCTTCTTTATCATGCTAGGATTAGCAGGAAAAAGCAAAAAATTTCAGAATTGCACCTTGCAATGTGGAGATATTACTGTTTGTGCATTTACAATATTCATTGATTTTTGCCATTGAAAAACATGTTTTTCATATACCAGAAATGTTTGAAGCTACTGACTGAATGAAAGGAGCTGGCATCTCACTGTCTTTGAATCTTCTTTATCATGCTAGGATTAACAGGAAAAAGCAAAAAATTTCAGAATTGCACCTTGCAATGTGGAGATATTACTGTTTGTGCATTTACAATATTCATTGATTTTGCCATTGAAAAACGTCCAGAAATGTTTGAAGCTACTGACTGAATGAAAGGAGCTGGCATCTCACTCTCTTTGAATCTTCTTTATCATGATAGGATAAGCAGGAAAAAGCAAAAAATTTCAGAATTGCACCTTGCAATGTGGAGATATTACTGTTTGTGCATTTACAATATTCATTGATTTTTGCCATTGAAAAACATGTTTTTCATATACCAGAAATGTTTGAAGCTACTGACGGAATGAAAGGAGCTGGCATCTCACTCTCTTTGAATCTTCTTTATCATGCTAGGATTAGCAGGAAAAAGCAAAAAATTTCAGAATTGCACCTTGCAATGTGGAGATATTACTGTTTGTGCATTTACAATATTCATTGATTTTTGCCATTGAAAAACATGTTTTTCATATACCAGAAATGTTTGAAGCTACTGACTGAATGAAATGAGCTGGCATCTCACTCTCTTTGAATCTTCTTTATCATGCTAGGATTAACAGGAAAAAGCAAAAAATTTCAGAATTGCACCTTGCAATGTGGAGATATTACTGTTTGTGCATTTACAATATTCATTGATTTTTGCCATTGAAAAACGTCCAGAAATGTTTGAAGCTACTGACTGAATGAAAGGAGCTGGTATCTCACTCTCTTTGAATCTTCTTTATCATGCTAGGATTAGCAGGAAAAAGCAAAAAATTTCAGAATTGCACCTTGCAATGTGGAGATATTACTGTTTATGCATTTACAATATTCATTGATTTTTGCCATTGAAAAACATGTTTTTCATATACAAGAAATGTTTGAAGCTACTGACTGAATGAAAGGAGCTGGCATCTCACTCTCTTTGAATCTTCTTTATCATGCTAGGATTAGCAGGAAAAAGCAAAAAATTTCAGAATTGCACCTTGCAATGTGGAGATATTACTGTTTGTGCATTTACAATATTCATTGATTTTTGCCATTGAAAAACGTCCAGAAATGTTTGAAGCTACTGACTGAATGAAATTAGCTGGCATCTCACTCTCTTTGAATCTTCTTTATCATGCTAGGATTAGCAGGAAAAAGCAAAAAATTTCAGAATTGCACCTTGCAATGTGGAGATATTACTGTTTGTGCATTTACAATATTCATTTATTTTTGCCATTGAAAAACATGTTTTTCATATACCAGAAATGTTTGAAGCTACTGACTGAATGAAAGGAGCTGGTATCTCACTCTCTTTGAATCTTCTTTATCATGCTAGGATTAACAGGAAAAAGCAAAAAATTTCAGAATTGCACCTTGCAATGTGGAGATATTACTGTTTGTGCATTTACAATATTCATTGATTTTTGCCATTGAAAAACGTCCAGAAATGTTTGAAGCTACTGACTGAATGAAAGGAGCTGGCATCTCACTCTCTTTGAATCTTCTTTATCATGCTAGGATTAACAGGAAAAAGCTAAAAATTTCAGAATTGCACCTTGCAATGTGGAGATATTACTGTTTGTGCATTTACAATATTCATTGATTTTTGCCATTGAAAAACATGTTTTTCATATACCAGAAATGTTTGAAGCTACTGACTGAATGAAAGGAGCTGGCATCTCACTCTCTTTGAATCTTCTTTATCATGCTAGGATTAGCAGGAAAAAGCAAAAAATTTCAGAATTGCACCTTGCAATGTGGAGATATTACTGTTTGTGCATTTACAATATTCATTGATTTTTGCCATTGAAAAACATGTTTTTCATATACCAGAAATGTTTGAAGCTACTGACTGAATGAAAGGAGCTGGCATCTCACTCTCTTTGAATCTTCTTTATCATGCTAGGATTAGCAGGAAAAAGCAAAAAATTTCAGAATTGCACCTTGCAATGTGGAGATATTACTGTTTGTGCATTTACAATATTCATTGATTTTTGCCATTGAAAAACATGTTTTTCATATACCAGAAATGTTTGAAGCTACTGACTGAATGAAAGGAGCTGGCATCTCACTCTCTTTGAATCTTCTTTATCATGCTAGGATTAGCAGGAAAAAGCAAAAAATTTCAGAATTGCACCTTGCAATGTGGAGATATTACTGTTTGTGCATTTACAATATTCATTGATTTTTGCCATTGAAAAACATGTTTTTCATATACCAGAAATGTTTGAAGCTACTGACTGAATGAAAGGAGCTGGCATCTCACTCTCTTTGAATCTTCTTTATCATGCTAGGATTAACAGGAAAAAACAAAAAATTTCAGAATTGCACCTTGCAATGTGGAGATATTACTGTTTGTGCATTTACAATATTCATTGATTTTTGCCATTGAAAAACATGTTTTTCATATACCAGAAATGTTTGAAGCTACTGACTGAATGAAAGGAGCTGGCATCTCACTCTCTTTGAATCTTCTTTATCATGCTAGGATTAACAGGAAAAAGCAAAAAATTTCAGAATTGCACCTTGCAATGTGGAGATATTACTGTTTGTGCATTTACAATATTCATTGATTTTTGCCATTGAAAAACGTCCAGAAATGTTTGAAGCTACTGACTGAATGAAAGGAGCTGGCATCTCACTCTCTTTGAATCTTCTTTATCATGCTAGGATTAGCAGGAAAAAGCAAAAAATTTCAGAATTGCACCTTGCAATGTGGAGATATTACTGTTTGTGCATTTACAATATTCATTGATTTTTGCCATTGAAAAACGTCCAGAAATGTTTGAAGCTACTGACTGAATGAAAGGAGCTGGCATCTCACTCTCTTTGAATCTTCTTTATCATGCTAGGATTAGCAGGAAAAAGCAAAAAATTTCAGAATTGCACCTTGCAATGTGGAGATATTACTGTTTGTGCATTTACAATATTCATTGATTTTTGCCATTGAAAAACATGTTTTTCATATACCAGAAATGTTTGAAGCTACTGACTGAATGAAAGGAGCTGGCATCTCACTCTCTTTGAATCTTCTTTATCATGCTAGGATTAGCAGGAAAAAGCAAAAAATTTCAGAATTGCACCTTGCAATGTGGAGATATTACTGTTTGTGCATTTACAATATTCATTGATTTTTGCCATTGAAAAACATGTTTTTCATATACCAGAGATGTTTGAAGCTACTGACTGAATGAAAGGAGCTGGCATCTCACTCTCTTTAAATCTTCTTTATCATGCTAGGATTAACAGGAAAAAGCAAAAAATTTCAGAATTGCACCTTGCAATGTGGAGATATTACTGTTTGTGCATTTACAATATTCATTGATTTTTGCCATTGAAAAACGTCCAGAAATGTTTGAAGCTACTGACTGAATGAAAGGAGCTGGCATCTCACTCTCTTTGAATCTTCTTTATCATGCTAGGATTAGCAGGAAAAAGCAAAAAATTTCAGAATTGCACCTTGCAATGCGGAGAAATTACTGTTTGTGCATTTACAATATTCATTGATTTTTGCCATTGAAAAACATCAATCATTTCTGGTATATGAATAACATGATATTTTTCAATGGCAAAAATCAATGAATTTTGTAAATGCACAAACAGTAATTTCTCCGCATTGCAAGGCGCAATTCTGAAATTTTTTGCTTTTTCCTGCTCCTCTTAGCATGATAAAGAAGATTCAAAGAGAGTGAGATGCCAGCTCCTTTCATTCAGTCAGTAGCTTCAATCATTTCTGGACATTTTTCAATGGCAAAAATCAATGAATATTGTAAATGCACAAACAGTAATTTCTCCGCATTGCAAGGTGCAATTCTGAAATTTTTTGCTTTTTCCTGCTCCTCTTAGCATGATAAAGAAGATTCAAAGAGAGTGAGATGCCAGCTCCTTTCATTCAGTCAGTAGCTTCAATCATTTCTGGACGTTTTTCAATGGCAAAAATCAATGAATATTGTAAATGCACAAACAGTAATTTCTCCGCATTGCAAGGTGCAATTCTGAAATTTTTTGCTTTTTCCTGCTCCTCTTAGCATGATAAAGAAGATTCAAAGAGAGTGAGATGCCAGCTCCTTTCATTCAGCCAGTACCTTCAATCATTTCTGGACGTTTTTCAATGGCAAAAATCAATGAATATTGTAAATGCACAAACAGTAATTTCTCCGCATTGCAAGGTGCAATTCTGAAATTTTTTGCTTTTTCCTGCTCCTCTTAGCATGATAAAGAAGATTCAAAGAGAGTGAGATGCCAGCTCCTTTCATTCAGTCAGTAGCTTCAATCATTTCTGGACGCTTTTCAATGGCAAAAATCAATGAATATTGTAAATGCACAAACTGTAATTTCTCCGCATTGCAAGGTGCAATTCTGAAATTTTTTGCTTTTTCCTGCTCCTCTTAGCATGATAAAGAAGATTCAAAGAGAGTGAGATGCCAGCTCCTTTCATTCAGTCAGTAGCTTCAATCATTTCTGGTATATGAATAACATGATGTTTTTCAATAGCAAAAATCAATGAATATTGTAAATGCACAAACAGTAATTTCTCCGCATTGCAAGGTGCAATTCTGAAATTTTTTGCTTTTTCCTGCTCCTCTTAGCATGATAAAGAAGATTCAAAGAGAGTGAGATGCCAGCTCCTTTCATTCAGTCAGTAGCTTCAATCATTTCTGGACGTTTTTCAATGGCAAAAATCAATGAATATTGTAAATGCACAAACAGTAATTTCTCCGCATTGCAAGGTGCAATTCTGAAATTTTTTGCTTTTTCCTGCTCCTCTTAGCATGATAAAGAAGATTCAAAGAGAGTGAGATGCCAGCTCCTTTCATTCAGTCAGTACCTTCAATCATTTCTGGACGTTTTTCAATGGCAAAAATCAATGAATATTGTAAATGCACAAACAGTAATTTCTCCGCATTGCAAGGTGCAATTCTGAAATTTTTTGCTTTTTCCTGCTCCTCTTAGCATGATAAAGAAGATTCAAAGAGAGTGAGATGCCAGCTCCTTTCATTCAGTCAGTAGCTTCAATCATTTCTGGACGCTTTTCAATGGCAAAAATCAATGAATATTGTAAATGCACAAACTGTAATTTCTCCGCATTGCAAGGTGCAATTCTGAAATTTTTTGCTTTTTCCTGCTCCTCTTAGCATGATAAAGAAGATTCAAAGAGAGTGAGATGCCAGCTCCTTTCATTCAGTCAGTAGCTTCAATCATTTCTGGTATATGAATAACATGATGTTTTTCAATAGCAAAAATCAATGAATATTGTAAATGCACAAACAGTAATTTCTCCGCATTGCAAGGTGCAATTCTGAAATTTTTTGCTTTTTCCTGCTCCTCTTAGCATGATAAAGAAGATTCAAAGAGAGTGAGATGCCAGCTCCTTTCATTCAGTCAGTAGCTTCAATCATTTCTGGACGTTTTTCAATGGCAAAAATCAATGAATATTGTAAATGCACAAACAGTAATTTCTCCGCATTGCAAGGTGCAATTCTGAAATTTTTTGCTTTTTCCTGCTCCTCTTAGCATGATAAAGAAGATTCAAAGAGAGTGAGATGCCAGCTCCTTTCATTCAGTCAGTAGCTTCAATCATTTCTGGACGTTTTTCAATGGCAAAAATCAATGAATATTGTAAATGCACAAACTATAATTTCTCCGCATTGCAAGGTGCAATTCTGAAATTTTTTGCTTTTTCCTGCTCCTCTTAGCATGATAAAGAAGATTCAAAGAGAGTGAGATGCCAGCTCCTTTCATTCAGTCAGTAGCTTCAATCATTTCTGGTATATGAATAACATGATGTTTTTCAATAGCAAAAATCAATGAATATTGTAAATGCACAAACAGTAATTTCTCCGCATTGCAAGGTGCAATTCTGAAATTTTTGGCTTTTTCCTGCTCCTCTTAGCATGATAAAGAAGATTCAAAGAGAGTGAGATGCCAGCTCCTTTCATTCAGTCAGTAGCTTCAATCATTTCTGGACGTTTTTCAATGGCAAAAATCAATGAATATTGTAAATGCACAAACAGTAATTTCTCCGCATTGCAAGGTGCAATTCTGAAATTTTTTGCTTTTTCCTGCTCCTCTTAGCATGATAAACAAGATTCAAAGAGAGTGAGATGCCAGCTCCTTTCATTCAGTCAGTAGTTTCAATCATTTCTGGACGTTTTTCAATGGCAAAAATCATTGAATATTGTAAATGCACAAACAGTAATTTCTCCGCATTGCAAGGTGCAATTCTGAAATTTTTTGCTTTTTCCTGCTCCTCTTAGCATGATAAAGAAGATTCAAAGAGAGTGAGATGCCAGCTCCTTTCATTCAGTCAGTAGCTTCAAACATTTCTGGTATATGAATAACATGATGTTTTTCAATGGCAAAAATCAATGAATATTGTAAATGCACAAACAGTAATTTCTCCGCATTGCAAGGTGCAATTCTGAAATTTTTTGCTTTTTCCTGCTCCTCTTAGCATGATAAAGAAGATTCAAAGAGAGTGAGATGCCAGCTCCTTTCGTTCAGTCAGTAGCTTCAATCATTTCTGGACGTTTTTCAATGGCAAAAATCATTGAATATTATAAATGCACAAACAGTAATTTCTCCGCATTGCAAGGTGCAATTCTGAAATTTTTTACTTTTTCCTGCTCCTCTTAGCATGATAAAGAAGATTCAAAGAGAGTGAGATGCCAGCTCCTTTCATTCAGTCAGTAGCTTCAATCATTTCTGGTATATGAATAACATGATGTTTTTCAATGGCAAAAATCAATGAATATTGTAAATGCACAAACAGTAATTTCTCCGCATTGCAAGGTGCAATTCTGAAATTTTTTGCTTTTTCCTGCTCCTCTTAGCATGATAAAGAAGATTCAAAGAGAGTGAGATGCCAGCTCCTTTCATTCAGTCAGTAGCTTCAATCATTTCTGGACGTTTTTCAATGGCAAAAATCAATGAATATTGTAAATGCACAAACAGTAATTTCTCCGCATTGCAAGGTGCAATTCTGAAATTTTTTGCTTTTTTCTGCTCCTCTTAGCATGATAAAGAAGATTCAAAGAGAGTGAGATGCCAGCTCCTTTCATTCAGTCAGTAGCTTCAATCATTTCTGGACGTTTTTCAATGGCAAAAATCATTGAATATTGTAAATGCACAAACAGTAATTTCTCCGCATTGCAAGGTGCAATTCTGAAATTTTTTACTTTTTCCTGCTCCTCTTAGCATGATAAAGAAGATTCAAAGAGAGTGAGATGCCAGCTCCTTTCATTCAGTCAGTAGCTTCAATCATTTCTGGACATTTTTCAATGGCAAAAATCAATGAATATTGTAAATGCACAAACAGTAATTTCTCCGCATTGCAAGGTGCAATTCTGAAATTTTTTGCTTTTTCCTGCTCCTCTTAGCATGATAAAGAAGATTCAAAGAGAGTGAGATGCCAGCTCCTTTCATTCAGTCAGTAGCTTCAATCATTTCTGGACGTTTTTCAATGGCAAAAATCAATGAATATTGTAAATGCACAAACAGTAATTTCTCCGCATTGCAAGGTGCAATTCTGAAATTTTTTGCTTTTTCCTGCTCCTCTTAGCATGATAAAGAAGATTCAAAGAGAGTGAGATGCCAGCTCCTTTCATTCAGTCAGTAGCTTCAATCATTTCTGGACGTTTTTCAATGGCAAAAATCAATGAATATTGTAAATGCACAAACTGCAATTTCTCCGCATTGCAAGGTGCAATTCTGAAATTTTTTGCTTTTTCCTGCTCCTCTTAGCATGATAAAGAAGATTCAAAGAGAGTGAGATGCCAGCTCCTTTCATTCAGTCAGTAGCTTCAATCATTTCTGGTATATGAATAACATGATGTTTTTCAATGGCAAAAATCAATGAATATTGTAAATGCACAAACAGTAATTTCTCCGCATTGCAAGGTGCAATTCTGAAATTTTTTGCTTTTTCCTGCTCCTCTTAGCATGATAAAGAAGATTCAAAGAGAGTGAGATGCCAGCTCCTTTCATTCAGTCAGTAGCTTCAATCATTTCTGGACGTTTTTCAATGGCAAAAATCATTGAATATTGTAAATGCACAAACAGTAATTTCTCCGCATTGCAAGGTGCAATTCTGAAATTTTTTACTTTTTCCTGCTCCTCTTAGCATGATAAAGAAGATTCAAAGAGAGTGAGATGCCAGCTCCTTTCATTCAGTCAGTAGCTTCAATCATTTCTGGTATATGAATAACATGATGTTTTTCAATCGCAAAAATCAATGAATATTGTAAATGCACAAACAGTAATTTCTCCGCATTGCAAGGTGCAATTCTGAAATGTTTTGCTTTTTCCTGCTCCTCTTAGCATGATAAAGAAGATTCAAAGAGAGTGAGATGCCAGCTCCTTTCATTCAGTCAGTAGCTTCAATCATTTCTGGACGTTTTTCAATGGCAAAAATCAATGAATATTGTAAATGCACAAACAGTAATTTCTCCGCATTGCAAGGTGCAATTCTGAAATTTTTTGCTTTTTCCTGCTCCTCTTAGCATGACAAAGAAGATTCAAAGAGAGTGAGATGCCAGATCCTTTCCTTCAGTCAGTAGCTTCAATCATTTCTGGTATATGAATAACATGATGTTTTTCAATGGCAAAAATCAATGAATTTTGTAAATGCACAAACAGTAATTTCTCCGCATTGCAAGGCGCAATTCTGAAATTTTTTGCTTTTTCCTGCTCCTCTTAGCATGATAAAGAAGATTCAAAGAGAGTGAGATGCCAGCTCCTTTCATTCAGTCAGTAGCTTCAATCATTTCTGGACATTTTTCAATGGCAAAAATCAATGAATATTGTAAATGCACAAACAGTAATTTCTCCGCATTGCAAGGTGCAATTCTGAAATTTTTTGCTTTTTCCTGCTCCTCTTAGCATGATAAAGAAGATTCAAAGAGAGTGAGATGCCAGCTCCTTTCATTCAGTCAGTAGCTTCAATCATTTCTGGACGTTTTTCAATGGCAAAAATCAATGAATATTGTAAATGCACAAACAGTAATTTCTCCGCATTGCAAGGTGCAATTCTGAAATTTTTTGCTTTTTCCTGCTCCTCTTAGCATGATAAAGAAGATTCAAAGAGAGTGAGATGCCAGCTCCTTTCATTCAGTCAGTAGCTTCAATCATTTCTGGACGTTTTTCAATGGCAAAAATCATTGAATATTGTAAATGCACAAACAGTAATTTCTCCGCATTGCAAGGTGCAATTCTGAAATTTTTTACTTTTTCCTGCTCCTCTTAGCATGATAAAGAAGATTCAAAGAGAGTGAGATGCCAGCTCCTTTCATTCAGTCAGTAGCTTCAATCATTTCTGGTATATGAATAACATGATGTTTTTCAATCGCAAAAATCAATGAATATTGTAAATGCACAAACAGTAATTTCTCCGCATTGCAAGGTGCAATTCTGAAATGTTTTGCTTTTTCCTGCTCCTCTTAGCATGATAAAGAAGATTCAAAGAGAGTGAGATGCCAGCTCCTTTCATTCAGTCAGTAGCTTCAATCATTTCTGGACGTTTTTCAATGGCAAAAATCAATGAATATTGTAAATGCACAAACAGTAATTTCTCCGCATTGCAAGGTGCAATTCTGAAATTTTTTGCTTTTTCCTGCTCCTCTTAGCATGACAAAGAAGATTCAAAGAGAGTGAGATGCCAGATCCTTTCCTTCAGTCAGTAGCTTCAATCATTTCTGGTATATGAATAACATGATGTTTTTCAATGGCAAAAATCAATGAATTTTGTAAATGCACAAACAGTAATTTCTCCGCATTGCAAGGCGCAATTCTGAAATTTTTTGCTTTTTCCTGCTCCTCTTAGCATGATAAAGAAGATTCAAAGAGAGTGAGATGCCAGCTCCTTTCATTCAGTCAGTAGCTTCAATCATTTCTGGACATTTTTCAATGGCAAAAATCAATGAATATTGTAAATGCACAAACAGTAATTTCTCCGCATTGCAAGGTGCAATTCTGAAATTTTTTGCTTTTTCCTGCTCCTCTTAGCATGATAAAGAAGATTCAAAGAGAGTGAGATGCCAGCTCCTTTCATTCAGTCAGTAGCTTCAATCATTTCTGGACGTTTTTCAATGGCAAAAATCAATGAATATTGTAAATGCACAAACAGTAATTTCTCCGCATTGCAAGGTGCAATTCTGAAATTTTTTGCTTTTTCCTGCTCCTCTTAGCATGATAAAGAAGATTCAAAGAGAGTGAGATGCCAGCTCCTTTCATTCAGTCAGTAGCTACAATCATTTCTGGATGTTTTTCAATGGCAAAAATCAATGAATATTGTAAATGCACAAACTGCAATTTCTCCGCATTGCAAGGTGCAATTCTGAAATTTTTTGCTTTTTCCTGCTCCTCTTAGCATGATAAAGAAGATTCAAAGAGAGTGAGATGCCAGCTCCTTTCATTCAGTCAGTAGCTTCAATCATTTCTGGTATATGAATAACATGATGTTTTTCAATGGCAAAAATCAATGAATATTGTAAATGCACAAACAGTAATTTCTCCGCATTGCAAGGTGCAATTCTGAAATTTTTTGCTTTTTACTGCTCCTCTTAGCATGATAAAGAAGATTCAAAGAGAGTGAGATGCCAGCTCCTTTCATTCAGTCAGTAGCTTCAATCATTTCTGGACGTTTTTCAATGGCAAAAATCAATGAATATTGTAAATGCACAAACTGCAATTTCTCCGCATTGCAAGGTGCAATTCTGAAATTTTTTGCTTTTTCCTGCTCCTCTTAGCATGATAAAGAAGATTCAAAGAGAGTGAGATGCCAGCTCCTTTCATTCAGTCAGTAGCTTCAATCATTTCTGGTATATGAATAACATGATGTTTTTCAATAGCAAAAATCAATGAATATTGTAAATGCACAAACAGTAATTTCTCCGCATTGCAAGGTGCAATTCTGAAATTTTTGGCTTTTTCCTGCTCCTCTTAGCATGATAAAGAAGATTCAAAGAGAGTGAGATGCCAGCTCCTTTCATTCAGTCAGTAGCTTCAATCATTTCTGGACGTTTTTCAATGGCAAAAATCAATGAATATTGTAAATGCACAAACAGTAATTTCTCCGCATTGCAAGGTGCAATTCTGAAATTTTTTGCTTTTTCCTGCTCCTCTTAGCATGATAAACAAGATTCAAAGAGAGTGAGATGCCAGCTCCTTTCATTCAGTCAGTAGCTTCAATCATTTTTGGACGTTTTTCAATGGCAAAAATCATTGAATATTGTAAATGCAGAAACAGTAATTTCTCCGCATTGCAAGGTGCAATTCTGAAATTTTTTACTTTTTCCTGCTCCTCTTAGCATGATAAAGAAGATTCAAAGAGAATGAGATGCCAGCTCCTTTCATTCAGTCAGTAGCTTCAATCATTTCTGGTATATGAATAACATGATGTTTTTCAATCGCAAAAATCAATGAATATTGTAAATGCACAAACAGTAATTTCTCCGCATTGCAAGGAGCAATTCTGAAATTTTTTGCTTTTTCCTGCTCCTCTTAGCATGATAAAGAAGATTCAAAGAGAGTGAGATGCCAGCTCCTTTCATTCAGTCAGTAGCTTCAATCATTTCTGGACGTTTTTCAATGGCAAAAATCAATGAATATTGTAAATGCACAAACAGTAATTTCTCCGCATTGCAAGGTGCAATTCTGAAATTTTTTGCTTTTTCCTGCTCCTCTTAGCATGATAAAGAAGATTCAAAGAGAGTGAGATGCCAGCTCCTTTCCTTCAGTCAGTAGCTTCAATCATTTCTGGTATATGAATAACATGATGTTTTTCAATGGCAAAAATCAATGAATTTTGTAAATGCACAAACAGTAATTTCTCCGCATTGCAAGGCGCAATTCTGAAATTTTTTGCTTTTTCCTGCTCCTCTTAGCATGATAAAGAAGATTCAAAGAGAGTGAGATGCCAGCTCCTTTCATTCAGTCAGTAGCTTCAGTCATTTCTGGACATTTTTCAATGGCAAAAATCAATGAATATTGTAAATGCACAAACAGTAATTTCTCCGCATTGCAAGGTGCAATTCTGAAATTTTTTGCTTTTTCCTGCTCCTCTTAGCATGATAAAGAAGATTCAAAGAGAGTGAGATGCCAGCTCCTTTCATTCAGTCAGTAGCTTCAATCATTTCTGGACGTTTTTCAATGGCAAAAATCAATGAATATTGTAAATGCACAAACAGTAATTTCTCCGCATTGCAAGGTGCAATTCTGAAATTTTTTGCTTTTTCCTGCTCCTCTTAGCATGATAAAGAAGATTCAAAGAGAGTGAGGTGCCAGCTCCTTTCATTCAGTCAGGAGCTTCAAACATTTCTGGTATATGAATAACATGTTTTTCAATGGCAAAAATCAATGAATATTGTAAATGCACAAACAGTAATTTCTCCGCATTGCAAGGTGCAATTCTGAAATTTTTTGCTTTTTCCTGCTCCTCTTAGCATGATAAAGAAGATTCAAAGAGAGTGAGATGCCAGCTCCTTTCATTCAGTCAGTAGCTTCAATCATTTCTGGACGTTTTTCAATGGCAAAAATCAATGAATATTGTATATGCACAAACTGTAATTTCTCCGCATTGCAAGGTGCAATTCTGAAATTTTTTGCTTTTTCCTGCTCCTCTTAGCATGATAAAGAAGATTCAAAGAGAGTGAGATGCCAGCTCCTTTCATTCAGTCAGTAG